>NC_086094.1:6160000-6460000 GCF_948474715.1 Cydia amplana | reverse complement strand
GGTAGCTAAAAGTACATCCGTCGGCCCCAATTTTGGGGAAAGCCATAAGCCGCGCGTGGCGCTGTCGCCACCTAGCGGCCATATCTGTGCTGATCGTAACAGACGCGTTTTGTTAGAGAGTGAGTCTTCTGTACTTAGTACTATTATTTATTCTGTGCCCAAAGGGTGAAAACGTGACCCTATTACAAAGAATCCACTGTCCGTCTGTCTGTCACCAGGCTGTATCTCATGAACCGTGAGACCGTGATTTTAAAATGCTATTTGATATATAAGTTGGTCTATCTAATTTGAATTCCCTCATCTACTCGAAGGTTAGCTGGAAGAGATCCCTTATAGGGACAAGTTCGCCTTTGTACCTTTATTTCTGTAAATTGTATTCTCATATCTATTTTGAACTTTAATTGAATCGCAAAGAGTTCCTTTAAAAACAAAATTGCTTATGGGTCTCATCTAAAATCTGCAAAAAAATCTTGTATATTAGGAACTGCACTTTTTGCGTTTTATAAATTATTATTTTGTATGTAATAGCAGCCGTGGCTCACTCCGCGATTTCGTCGCGTCGCTACAAGTACATGCGGCCCGCACCAATGTTGGTGTCTAGCCATAGTGGTTGCCGCGCACCGCTACGGAACGGACGCCTGCTCGCGCCTGCGCCACCTAGCGGTCATATCTGTCGTAATAGACGCGTTTTGTTAGAGAATGAATCTTCTGTACCTAGTGCTATTCTTTATTCTGTGGTAATAGAGTAGATTATGTAATAAAATATCCTTCGGCAGGTTGAAACGCTTCCAGAAGAGCAGGTGAAGAGGAAATGCGTGGAGCTGCTACAGAGGTTCATGGGTGACACTCTGAACGTGACCGTGCCACAGCCTGCTGCCATCATCAGGTACATGTATCACACTGACAATCCAACCTCTAGACTGAGCTTAGGCCAATTCTTTCATGAAACCGATGCTGCCAAAAATACGGGGGTGCGGGGGGACGAGGTGAGCGAATCCCGTGCCGTGATTGGTCCGTTCAAAGACACGGACCAATCACGGCACGGGATTGACTCGAAGATGGAGTAAAGCTTTGGATTCCTCCGAAAACGGTGCCGTCATATTACGGCCGCTATATAGCGTTGACTGACGTCACTAGAACGTTGTCTATGTAAACAAGATGGCGCGGTTTCCTAGACGGCGTTACGTTACGTTGATTGTCAACGTAACGTAAGATGACGGCCGTCATGACGGTGTCGATAGTTTCGTGAACGTTTTATTAGATAGCGGTGACGCCATTTTGAATAAATGACACGAGATTTGAATAAATGATTCCGTACTACGATTATTTTCCTCTTCTGATGATATTTCATCCTCCAAGTAAATTATAGATGATCAAGCAAATCTTGTCAGTAGGAAAAGGCGAAATTCAAATTTTCTATGGGACGTTATCCCATCGCGCCTACATTTTTCAAATTTGCCGCTTTGACCTTGGTGGATGACGGTGTGTTATGACGCCGTGATACTTGCCACATGTCGCCACCGTAAAGACGGCCGTCTTTTGCGGCCGCTATATGACGGCCGTCATATGACGAGGAGGAATCCAAAGCTTAACGCCACCGTATGTGTGGCAGAGGGGGTAGCGCGACTATGCTATGTCTAGAGGTTGGATTGTCTGTGATGTACCATCACTACATAGTATAAAACATAGTCGCTTCCCGCTGTCTGTCTGTATGTATGCTTAGATCTTTAAAACTACGCAATGGATTTTGATGCGGCTTTTTTTAATAGATTGATTCAAGAGGAAGGTTTATGTATAATTTGTTAACCCGTGCGAAGCCGGGGCGGGTCGCTAGTGATACTATAATTTAAATGTAACTAACTTTCATGTAGCATTAGTCATGTAAACGTGTTTTCAATAAATAATTATATAGCTGGTCAATCCAATTTGTCAGTAAATAGGAACAAAAAAACTATACTCATCCTCTTCTTTTGGGTGCTAGTACTAGTGTAAGACAAGTAAAGAAAGAGTGGTAACTCCATACATCAGCTTTTTTTACAAAAACGCGAGTTATATCGTAGTCGACATCTAACGTCAAATAGTGGAACTATCAGTCCCGCTACTTGACACCAGATGGCATAAGTTTCGCTACTAACGAAAAATGTACTAATAAAACAATTTACAACTATAGTTCGTTTTTTTTAGCATTAGAAAGAACTTTAAAGAAGGTAAGCGATCTTGACATGTCTTTTAATTGAAAAACGCTTTTTAAAAATCAGTCTAAATAAATGATCGTATTAATGTCGTATTCGATTCATAATTGTTACATATTTGCCGTAACTTATTTTTAAAATGTGTTTTTCAACAAAAAGACACGTCAAGATTGTTTACCTTATTACTAATGTTAAAAAAAAAACGAACTATAATGCGTCGCAATCATAATGTTATTTTGAGTGTTTAGTTATATTTTTATAATATATACCTATGCTACTTTTAAGGTATTTATTTATACATAAATACCTTACTGCCATTAGTTGCCTAAAATAAAGATTTTCATTAATTCATTCCTTTTTTTTTCAGATCAACCTGGTACTCGAACCCATACACGCGAGGCAGCTACTCTTTCGACAACACCCTAACTCCGCAGTACCCGGACGCGCGCGATTGGCTCGCGAGGCCGCTAGCGGACTCGTCGGGGGCCCCGCGAGTCCTATTCGCCGGCGAGGCCGCGAGCCGACGCCATTTTGGCACCGTGCACGGCGCTAGCGAGACTGGCCACAGGGAAGCCATGCGATTGGTCAATAAGAGCTATAAAAATTAATTCTCATTACGACCTGTGCCCTGTTTATCAAAAGCTTGTAACTTGTAATAATAATATAATAATAAATAAATAAATATTATTGGACATTTTTTTTACACAAATTGACTAAGCCCCACGGTAAGCTCAAGAAGGCTTGTGTTGTGGGTACTCAGACAACGGTATATATAATATACAAATACTTAAATACATAGAAAACAACCATGACTCAGGAACAAATATCTGTGCTCATCACACAAATAAATGCCCTTACTGGGATTCGAACCCAGGACCGCGGCTTCACAGGCAGGGTCACTACCCACTAGGCCAGACCGGCCGTCTATCGGTCGTAATACAAGCGGATGTCACTTTTTGACATCTCTTGTTGTAACCATGGTGCAATAAATAAATGATTGATTGATTGATTGACAGTTTTTGTTAGAAAGGGACTTCCACTTGTATTACAAGTTACAAGCTTTTGATAAACAGGGCACAGGCCGCGTAGACAACACGCCAATCGCTAACGCTCCGTAGCGAACGAAACGCAACTGTCACTGTCGCACTATAGTTCGTTTTTTTAGCATTAGAAAGAACTTGCAAGAAGGTAAGCGATCTTGACATGTCTTTTAATTGAAATACGCTTTTTAAAAATCAATAACTATTACTTATGAAAGCAGAAGAATATAAATGATCGTATTAGATTCATAATTGTTACATATTTACCGTAACTTATTTTTAAAATGTGTTTTTCAAAGACACATCACGATTGTTTACCTTATTTCTAATGCTAAAAAAACGAACATAATATGGAAGAGCGACAGAGAGACTCAAAGCGATTCGACGGCGAAGCGCAAGCGATTGTCACCTTGGCTAGGCCGCCAGGGGCCCGTTTCTCAAAAGCTTGTAACTTGTAATACAAGCGGATGTCACTTTTTGACGGCTTTTGTTAGAAAGGGACTTCCACTTGTATTACAAGTTACAAGCTTTTGAGAAACGGGCCCAGCCGCAAATTATTAATCTTTCTGAATTATGTACTATTCATACGTGTGTTGGACAAAATAAACGATTATGTATTTGTAATTTTTGGGATTCAAATAAATAAAACAAATTGTTATGACGTTTTGTATTTTGGATAAAAATATATTATACCTATCTATAGATATTTCTAAAATCTACAATAGATTATTCCCTATAGTCTAAGTCTCAGTCTTGGGGTCTGCTGTAAAAAGTCGCTTTCGTTAAACTAGTGCCCACGTCAATTCCTGGGATTAGTTGCCTAGCGGACCCCCCCCCCCCCCCCCCGGCTCCCTCGAGCCGTGGCAAAAAATGCCGGGATAACGCGAAGAAATTGATGAAAAGGAAGTAAAACAAAATATATAGGTACTTAATACTTTATTGTTTATTTTCAAATAATTGACATAGATATCTAGGGACTGGCTTTACGGGCAATAATAATGAGGCACGACAGGGGCCAGTACAGCGGTGTGAAATCGCTACAACGCGATTGGTTGATGAGTTCGCATGACGCGCGCGATTGGTTGACGAGTTCGCACTACACGCGCTACCTATTGGTCGCAACTAGTCGCGGTAGACTGCACGATTGGCTGGAATTCGTGGGTAACACCGCTCAATTAGTACAATTTTTAGTGCCCCATTAGCCCGTCCTTAGATATTATACGTCAATGTTTCAAATGCATTTTGTGTATTGCAAGACAAAACAAGTAGGTAGTAGGTAAGTACCTATATCCTATACCTAACAGTATTCCAAATCGAAACCTAAATCGTAATCACATAAGAGTAGCTTACAGATGTACCTAGTGCATAATTGTTTTCCATCGTATTTTCTCGGAATCGTTCGTATTTGTCATGGTACTTGACTAGAGACTAACTGAAATAGCAAGACACGTTCGTGCGTTTCCGTATAAATACGATGGAAATAGTTATTTGTTTTACAAGGGGGAAAACTTGTTTAACCGCTGGTGCTAATATTGATACCCGAGCAAGCGAAAGATTCCAAAATTGAACCACGAGCGTAGCGAGTGGTTTGAAAAATGAAATCTTGAGCGTTGCGAGGGTTTCAAAGCACGAGGGTTAAACAAAATTTGCCACCGAGTGAAACAACATTTTTTTCACCTCAGCAGCTCGAACAAGGGTACTTTGCTACTTAAAAACAGTGAGCAAAATCGCATTTTGCTCACTGAGTGAGACAAAATGAGCAAAATGCGATTTTGCTCACTGTTTTTAAGTAGCAAAGTACCCTCGTTCGAGCTGCTGAGGTGAAAATTTAATTGTTCGTATATCTTAAGAAAACATGAGTGAATAGAGGTAAGCGATGAAGAAGGAATACATTTTTCGGGTTCTCTAATATGTTCTCACTGCTGAGGTGAAAAATGTTGTGTACTACACGAGATCAAAGTTATTTACATCTCGTGCGCTTTTGAGTCCCTTACTGCGCTCAAGATTCTAAATTAGATTCACTCGCTACGCTCGTGAATCTATTATAGAATCTTTCGCTTGCACGGGGCTCAAAATAAGCACTCGAAGAAAAATCAAACTTTGATCTCTTGTTTTACAAATAACTATCGCCACACAGTCCTTGACCACACCAACCCGAAGAAAATATTAACTGTAAGATATCAAACCAAATCAAATCCAAATGAATGTTATTAAATATTTATCATTCAAAATCATCATTCAGTTCTACCAGCAAACATAAGAAAACAACTCAAAATGTGCATTTAATTACTTTTTCTCACAAGTGAATAAAAGGCAACTTTGCTATCAGTTTTTGAACAATCAAGAGAGCCTTTACCGTTGGTGTGGTGAAAACACTTTAGTAGGTTAACCGCTCCAAACCTGCAATTGAAGTTGATCTGCCGATGCGAAGCGATGGAGTACACACAGACATCAAAGATCTTGCAGGATGCCTTTTTGCTCGTAGTTTTCAGACGACGGTTCAAAAGTACTCGTCAAGTTCTTCAGTTGAGTAAAATTAGGGCCTAATCGACATCGGCGTGTGTAGAAATCTATTTATATAAAGGCCAAATCGAAATCGAATAGTATAAGCCCTTCAAATCGTGCAAAAAGCTCTTCGATTGATGAAAACGCGAGCCAAGGTGTAGACGTGAAGAAAGCTCTTCAGATCTTGCAGAATGGAGAATTGGAGAGCCTGTAGGGCTAACATGGCCGGCTCTTTATCATTTGTCGCCATTGCTGTCACGTTCTAACAAATACGCAAGTGCGAAAGTGACGCATAGCATGACAGGTGATAAAAATGCGACCATGATTAGGGCTTGCAATTCGAATATTCGAATATTCGAATTTGTCGAATATTCGACCTGTTTTGATATTCGAATATTCGGCCGCTCAGGTTTCGAATATTCGAATATTTTTTATTACTATAAAAAAATCTATGTCATTCGCTGTAGTTACAGTTTCTGTGTGTTTGACGGGTATTTACAGTGAATGAGGAACGGTAGGTACCCAAATACGAAGGAAATAATATTTTTACTGTATTCCTCTCGATAGACTTCGTGAATACAGTGAAACCTAACTCAATTTAAAAGAAAACGAAATCAAAAAGTATGTTTTTTTTTTTATACCACATAGGTGGCAAACAAGCATACGGGCCGCCTGATGGTAAGCAGTCACCGTAGCCTATGGACGCCTGCAACTCCAGAGGTGTTACATGCGCGTTGCCGACCTTTTTTTAAAAACCTGTACACTCCTTTTTTGAAGAACCCCATATCGTAGACCCTCGGGAAAACCTCGGAAGGGAGCTCATTCCACAGCCGGAGCGTCCGCGGGAGGAAATTCCTCTTAAACCGCACAGTACGCGACCATTTAGGTTCTAGGGTGTGTGGATGAACACCCTGCCGATGGCGAGCGGTGCGGTGATAGAAAGCTGCCGTTGGCATCATGTCAAACAATTCTTCAGAGCACAGCCCATTGTACAAGCGGTAGAACACACATAAGGAGGCAAGGTCTCTCCTCAGACTTAAAGGTTCAATACCGCTTGTGAGTTTGGGATCATCGACGATTCGTACAGCGCGCCTTTGGATTGAGTCGAAGGGTCCAAGCTGGCATCCAGGTGCTCCTGCCCAAAGGTGACAGCAGTACTCCATATGGGGTCTGACTTGCGATTTATAAAGCAGCAGTCTTTGCCCCGGAGTAAAGTATCGCCTCGCTTTATTGAGCACACCGAGTTTTTTCGATGCCAGCTTAGCCTTACCTTCCAGGTGGCTACGGAATTGGACGTCACTGGAGATGTCGATGTTATTTTTACGGTGCGTAAGTTTTAAGTTAAAGGGTCATTCTGTATATTCAGTACAAGCGTACGTTAAGCGAATTTTTGAAGTCTAAACCTTGCCACTTATCGCAATTCTCAAATTTAATCATACCAAACCTGCCCAACTTGGTAATCTAACCATGCACCTTTAGCTGACGAATAATCCACCCAGTACTCACTCAACTAACTTTTCCCCTTAAATATTCCAATATTATTATAATTAGCCGGCCATTAGGAATAATAACTTGCCAAAACAAATAAAGTCAATAAAGATTCAAAATACAATGAAATTAAAGGCCTTTTTACAGGCCTCTGAGTGACAAGTTAATTTAAATCGGAAAATAATTACCTACTAAAAAAATATCTTACATACCTAGGTGTTTGGACGGTTAAAGTTATATTATTTCACGCAACGACGCATTTATAATAAGTTTTATCAAGAAATATTAAATACGTCTAATTTTGGCGTTTTACTTGTTTTTATAAATGTGGGCATCTTATAAATAGTAGGATGATAAAATCTAGTCAATTAAGTGGATTTCTGCCAAATATCCTTAGTTTTAGCAATATGTGAAAAAAGCTTTTGAATAAAATGATAATAAACCGATTTCTCGTTCCTTTTCTTATTTTTTATAATATTCGAATAATTATTCGAATATTCGAATACGTCGTCAGAAAAAGTCGAATATTCGAATATCTGAAAGTTTCGAATATTTGCAAGCCCTAACCATGATAGCTGGTCTGGATGATGTAGAATAATAATATGTCCAACCCAACGCCTAGTAGCAGTTCATCTCACTTCCATTACTACAGGTAGCACGGTTATAGCCATGGGAACGGCAGCATTCATCCCGTTCAGCTGCTATACGGTTGCAGACCTGGTCACAGGCCCCGACACGGACTGCCACGGCGGTTGCCATGACAATCGCCAACACGACGAGGATGAGCAGAGTCTTGAGGGCAGCCATCTTGGATTAGAAGTTTCAACGTGAAGTTTAGATCAGTTGTGTGAAGATTTGAAACGCGCTAGGGTTTATATCTAGACTGACGTAAACAAGATTGGGCGCGATGCACCTGCGACTGCAATTTGGTGGGAATTTTCCTTATTTTGTTAGATTGAGATGTAAATATTTGTCTGTAATAGGTCAGGTTGAGGTCTAATGATTTTTCGTACCTATTTTTGACGTTTTGCATAATATTAGTAGTTGTCTTCAAGAATGATCTCAACGGAAAGTTACCTATATAACGACATACCTATAGCTATTTAGATAAACGTAAAGTAGGTACATATCCGCCCAGTCCAGTCCAGCTGCCTTAGCATGGTCGTATTTTTATCACCTGTCACGTTCTAACAAGTATGTAAGTACGAAAGTGACGGGCATGTGACAGGCGATAAAAATGAAACCATGCTGCGCCCGCAGCTGGGTTGGGCGGCATTTAATAAATTAGCGGACTCAATTATACATAGTGCATTTTGCATTAGTCATTGAGTTTTCACTTCTGCCGGCACTCCCTGAGTGCAACCCGTTGTTTTTTTTTCTTTAGTGTATGATGTCTGATATCTATTTCAATTTATGACTTTTTTAAAGTTCACAATGCACTTTTTTATGGTCTAACTACTCTAACTTGTTTACTGTGGCGCGACCTTTTTTTGGTCGATATCGGCGCCGCAGGTGAATACGCAACCGGTTATAGGTCGTCGGCGAGCGCGCTGTTGATAACCGCGGTGTAGTGTACCTACACTTCGCTGCAGTTTATGCTGCGCACGAACAGATCGATGCATGATTTGGTTATAATCTAGCCTCGTAATAGCCGGTTAGACTCTCGCGCGAGCCACGAGACGAGCCACGAGACGCGAGTGTAAGCGGTGGGCTCGCGGCTCGTCTCGTGGCTCGCAAGCTCGTCGAGCTAATATAATTTAAACACTAACGGCACGGCATAAGGTTTATAACCGAATGACAAGCCGAACGCGAGTGTATCGAGGCGAGCCACGAGACGCGCCGCGAGCCGCGAGTCTAAACCGGCTATTAAGGTAAGCGTCCACAGCCCCGCACCGCACGCATCGCGCGAATCTGATCGGCACCGTGGATCAGTGGACGTACCTACTTAATTGTGTGACTTTCTAATACAAAGAACGAACACCCACCACAATTGTCTATCCCCCCTGCCTATGTACAATCGGCATCAGATATATCAGAGCGGCCAAGGCGTTCATATAAATTTCTGAAATCTGAACACGCACTTTAACGCAAATATCTCAACACGCACTGTTAACGCCATGACAATAGAGGGATGTTCAGATATTTACCTTACTTACCTAGTTAAATATACCTAATGTGTTATGTAGGTAACTCTAACTGGCATTGAGATAATTCTTAAATTATGGCCGTTTAGCAACAACTACTAATATAATGTGTCATTCAATAGAACTTGCTAAACTATGTAAACAAATCGCCATACTAAAATTGACACTGAATGTCAATTTACTAGTAACTTTTGTTTACATAGTTAGCAAGTTCTATTGAATGACACTTTAGATAAAATATGCATATGGGGATAACATAGCAACCAATAGCTAAAAACAATTATTAGATATAGAATATTATCTTAGACCTGACCTTTAACAGATAATAATTTACATCTCAAACTAACAAAAATAGGTGAGCAAAAGAGCAATCTTGTTTACTATCTTCTTCTTCTTCCCAGACCTTATCCCATTTACTTGGGGTCGGCCTTCCCTGTCCTCTTCTTCCATTCTGCACGATTTAGTGCCAGGTGTGCGTCATTTATGCCTTGCTCCCTCAGGCTTTTCTCCACCGTCGTCAGCCAAGTGGCAGGTGGTCTCCCGCTTCCTCGCGTCGTCGTATTAGGTATCGCTAAGGCTACATTGACCATGTGTTCAGGAGGTCGTCTCTGAATATGCCCGTACCACCGTAGACGTTTCTCAACAAGTTTATCTGTTATCGGTGCGACTTTGAAACTGCCCCTGATGTACTGGTTTCTTATCTTATCCAGCAGAGTGACGCCTGCAGACCAACGCAGCATGCGCATCTCTGCGGTGTGAAGTTTGTTTAGATGGCACTTGTTCGTGGCCCAGCACTCAGAGCCGTAAAGTACTGCAGGCCTTATGGCAGTTTTGTAGATGGTTCCCTTTACTTTTATGGGCATCCGTTTGTCACACATCACACCTGTGAGTTCCCGCCATTTAAGCCATCCGGTGTTAGTTCTATGTGTAAGATCAGCATCGATTTTCCCATCGTTGCTTATAACAGACCCAAGATATTTAAATTGATCCACGGTGGGCAAGGTAGTATTGTCGATGGTTATCTTGACATCTTTTGGGTTTGTGGAATCATCAAATATGCAAGACATGTGCTCCGTCTTTTTTCGGCTGATTTTAAGGCCATTTGTTTCTAGACCATCGGCCCAGAGATTGAAAATGTTTTGCAGGTCTTCGGCCGATTCGGATATCAGGGCAACATCATCCGCATATAGGATGTTCCACGGTACCGGCTGCTGGTATTTCCTCGTGAGGTAATCCATGGTTACGTTAAACAATAGTGGGCTAAGCGTAGAACCTTGATGCACCCCAACTCTCAATGAGAAGGTTTTGGTAATTCCTGCAGGGCAGACTATTTGAGTTGAAACGTCTTCATACATGTCCCTGATTAGGTCAATGTAGGATTCCGGTACAAGTTGTGATCTTAGCGCTTCCCATATTAGATCTCGGGGGATATGATCAAAGGCTTTTTCTAAATCGATAAAAACCATATGTAAATTTGTCTTGTTTCTCTTTGCTTTTTCTATTAGAATTCGAATGGCCTGTATGGCATCTGATGTGCTCTTGCCTGATACAAAACCACATTGATTGGGTGTCAACTCTACTATGCTGTTTAGTCTGTTGTTTATAATCCTCTCCCAGATCTTCAGAGTGTGAGACATCAGTTTGATTGCTCTGTAGTTTCCGCACTCTCTTACGTCACCCTTTCCTTTGTAAAAGGGTATGAGATGACTTTTGCGCCATGCATCTGGTATAGGCTGGCCTAGAACTAGCTTATTGTATAAGCCTTGCATCCAGGAGATCCCTTCTTTGCCCATGTTTTTCCAGACCTCGACCGGTATTTCGTCTGGGCCGGGGGCTTTATTGTTTTTCATTAACTTTATGACTTTTATGATTTCGTCTGTGGTGACTTCCGGGATTGGACCAGATACATGTGGTGGTTTCGTGTGATTGCTAGTTCTGGGGTTGGACTTATTCAAAAGATTTTCGTAGTATTCGACCCATCTGTCATTTATATCGCTGTCGTTAGTTAAAAGTTTGTTATCTTTTCCTTTTATGTATTTAACGTTGCTGATGTCCTTGCTATTTTTGTTTCGGGATTTTGCTACCCTAAATATATCAATGTCAGATTTGGCCGATTCCAAGTTATCGTAGAATTTTGCGTTGGATTTCGCCCGGGATTTAGCTACTTGACGCTTGGCTTCATGTTTCGCCTTTTTGTACTCGTTGCGGTCTGAGTCGTCTCCTGTAGATTGCCATTTTATAAACGCCTTCTTTTTGGCGTCAATGGCTTCTTTTACCTCTGTTTGCCACGCAATCTTGTTTACTATCGCGTATATAAAGCGCAGCGCCCGTTCAATCTTCACACAACTGATCTAAACCTCACGTTGAAACTTCCAAGATGGCTACCCTCAAGACTCTTCTTATCCTCGTGGTGCTGGCGATTGTCATGGCAACCGCCGTGGCTGTCCATGTCGGGGCCTGTGACCAGGTCTGCAGCCGTATACCGGCTGAACAGGCTGACTGCTGCCGTGCCCATGGCCATAGCGGTGGCGGCTGTGGTGGTGGAAACACTATCGACTGCAACTAGGCGTTGGGTTGGACAGTGGACACATTTTTCTACATCATCTAGGCTCCATTCTGCAAGATTTTAAGAGCTTCTTGACTACACCTTGAACAGCTTCGTCCGGGTTTTGCATTCGAAGACCATTATGCAAGATTTGAAAATCGATTCGATTTCGACCTGCCGTCAAGATACAAAGAGCTTTCTACATTTCACGTCAATTTCTAATTGGTCGTGTTCCTGTTACACATTGAAGAATTGGCAGATCAACTTCATTTGCAGATTTTGGAGCCTGTTAATCTACAAGTGAGTCTGTGAAACTTTGTCAGTGAAAATGGCGAGAATTTCAAAACTTCTATATTTTGTATTTGCCAGATTTACCAGACTTTACGGATGCGATGCGCAATCATTGTTTTCTGGTTGGTTAACTATAAGTGTGTGTCTTTATAATTCCAATAACGCTTTAGAATAAGAATATATTATAGGTGTGATTTTGATTTAGCTTATGATTCGGATTACTGAATTATTTGATTCGTTTTGTTTTGCAAACCAAAAATGTACCTGTAAATAAAAAATGTTTAGTAAATGTTTTGTTTTACTTTCTTTTGTCTCTAAGATAATTTAATTCTAGCAGATTTATAGATTGCAAGATATGTAATAATAACATTGATATAGTATAAAGAACTGGATACCCAATCAGCCGCCAAAAATGGCCCCACAAAAGTAATGTCAAAACAGATCATGCATTACTTTTTCGTTTAGTCTTGTTTGAAACGCTCAAATGTGAAGTTGTCAACAATTACGAAATGTGCCGTTAAAATATGTAAAAATAACAATGATAAAACAAGGAAAAAGGATGGAATGAATTTTTTTCGGTTAGTTCTTTGGATAGCATTACATAATTTATGTAATCTGGTGGTAATTTTATGGGATTCAAGGGATCCAAAGAAGGGATGTCAAGGAACAAAAATCTAATGAGTCGATGTGAGGTCAATATTTTTTTATATTTTAATATGGAATTCATAAGGAATAATATTATGTTTAAATTCAAGATTTCCAAGAAAACCTATGCGACGTGGAAAGTGGACTGCTATTTAATTATAGCAAGAGATAGGGGTGATGCAGTTTTAAACAAGGCAAAACGGCACTTGTGTGTTCGGCCCATTTCGCTGTTTCCGACATATACACCACCAATAAGGGCTTATATATCGACTAACTGTAAATGCTAAACCTGTCTGATCACAGTGACAACCACAGGATTTTTTTTATAAAGTATAGGTAGACTTTATAAAAAAAAATCCAATCAGTATCTAAATGTCCCCGTGTACCCGTGCTATGAGTAAATGTAGATCTTAAATACACAGTTATTTAATAAGTAGAATTTATTTCAAGGAAATTAGTATTTAAAGACGTATAGGTACTTACGAATTAAAAATTTAATTTGTTTGAATTTGAACCACGTATTAATTTTATTTGAGCTCCCGATTAAATTAAATTTGTTTTATTTATTACTTCAATTGGTTTTCCTGTACAGTAATACATATTCAAGTGTACCAAAGTGACTCCATTCGTTCATTATTCTCGTTTGACGTTGTTTGACGTAAATACGTTACGTTTAGTGCCATCAGACTAAAATTTTTAAGTGTTGGTACTTATGTTTGCAAATTTGACACTTAATGCTTACGACATTAAGCTCTTTTCTGTACGAAACATTTATCTCGACTCAAAATTTACGTAAGCGTTTTTATCATCAATGCAAATGGTGCGAAACGTCATTGGGATCCACATTGCTTGACGTTTTTGTTCTGCTTTGTGTGTCTATTTCTTTTATATTAAGTCAGTGAATAATAATATAGAGTCAGACCAAGAAAAGTCTGCAGCGGATTTGACAGCCCTCGCAGTGCCAGTGTTATTTTAAACGTCAAACTACTATGAAATTATGACGTGTAAATAACACTTGCACTGCGTGGGCTATCACATCCGCTGCAGACTTTTCTTGGTTTGACTCTATCATGCTTTTTTGACAGCTAATGTAATAAGATAACAAATTTGAATTAATTGATTTTAATTAATGTATGCAAGTGTAGTCGTTTGCCGCCTATATCACAAAAGTGCACGGCAGACATCTTGGATTCCAAAATAGTCGTTTTTTTCGAAACCGGCACTCTCTAAAACCTATAAAACGACACCCATGACGACTTTTATGTCAAAGTGCACGGCAGACATCTTGGATTCCAAAACAGTCATCATTTTCGAAACCGGCACTCCCTAAAACCTATAAAACAACAAAGATCATATTTGTTCAAACAGCAACACTCCCAACTGTACATCGGTGGACCTTATTACAAAAGGCTAAAGGTCCACCGATGTACAGTTAAGTGTGGGCGATGGTTCCTAAAATTAATCGAAAAAATTAGTCGAATAATTAATCGCGGAAATTAGTCGACGATTAATTTAATCGCGACTAATGTTAATCGAAGCTATTCGAATAAAACTAATTAATCGCCACCGTTAATCGTCGCTTGCGATTAAAGCGGTTAATTTTAGTCGTTAATCGTTAGTCGATTAAATTTTGCCCAACTCTGGCTTCAGGTAAATGTATACAAATAAAACAATAAAACAAGTGACTGCGCTTAATTGTTTATTTAATTACTTAATTACTCAGTGACGTCACACATATGGTCTAAACACGGCATACCAACGTCGCTAGCAAAAACTTAAGAAATACCCGTGGTCTATAAGGAGCATAGAGAAAAAAATACATAGAGTGCTCACTCCATACATCAGTTTTAGTACCAAAAAGACTATTATCATCTAGCATCGAGTAGCGGAACTATCAGTACTGCTACTTGACAATAGATGTAGCACCGACCGGAAAGTCTTATGCTGCTGAGATAAGACTTTCCGGTCGGTACTACATCTATTGTCAAGTAGCAGTACTGATAGTTCCGCTACTCGATGCTAGATGTAGACACTGAAATTAATAGTCTGAACTGATGTATGGAGTGAGCACTCTTGTCTTACTATATTTCTCTATGATAAGGAGTAAGAGGGTCTACCGCGAATTTTCGTTATCTGCCTCTTTATCACTCTTGCATATTCGAGCGATAACGAGAAAAATAGACGACTGAACAAACTAGTCCGCGATAGGCTCAAATATAGTTGGTCAAACCAACTTGTCAGTAAATAAGAACAAAAAACGATACTCATTGTTTTCTTTTCGGTGCTAGTACTAGTGTAAGACAAAGATAGTATGATTATCTCTATGTTTGAAATGAGACAGTCCTTTGACAAACTATACGCAAATATATGAATCTTTGTTCCTAGGTCAGACCTTTCTTACAAAAGCTATGTGCTTTTATTTAGTTTCACCTGTCCCGATGTCTGTCTGTCTGTAATCAAATCTTGCAATTTAAATTTGATCCACTTCCCGGTTTCCGATTGAGCTGAAATTTTGCATACACATGTAAGTCGGGTGACAATGCAATATTATGGTACCATCGAGCTGATCTGATGATGGAGACAGGAGGTGGCCATAGGAACTCTGTGATGACACAACGCAACCTTGTGTTTGGGGTTTTTAGAATTGTCTCGATGAGTATTAGTTGTCTGTCGTAAGAAAAGTACAGTCAGCGATAAAAGCTTGTACTAAAAATAATTTTTTTGCCAAAAACTTATGGCCAATTCAAGCCGGTTGGAAACGAAATTACAATCTTCACATAGACGAGGCAATTCTTAAGTTATCACCATTATAACTATACAGCATTAAAATAATCCATTTTGAATACAATAAGGTATTCGTCGCAAATACAATTCATCTATTTGAATATTACTTAGTTTACGTCGGTCGGATTTACCCGACTGCGGGAAAAATGAGGGTCATTTGAGCGTCTGTCAACCACTTTTAACCCTTTGACCGCCAGACGTCTAATGACGCGCGCGGGTACAGCCTAATATCAACCTTCGTGCATTCGGACAAGGCTCACAATGGCGCGCCGCGCGCGGTAAGCGTGGCGTTCAAAGGGTTCAAGACACTATTTTGTAGAAATGACAGTAAATTGGCAGTTTACTATTAACTGGTAGAAACGTAAGTCCTTAACCAAATCTTCCTCGCGTTGTCCCGGCATTTTGGCCATGGCTCATGGGAGCCTGGGGTCCGCTTGGCAACTAATCCCAGGAATTGACGTAGGCTCTAGTTTTTACGAAAGCGACTGCCATCTGACCTACCAACCCAGAGGGTAAACTAGGCCTTATTAGAATTAGTCCGCCTTCCTCACGATGTTTTCCTTCACCGAAAAGCGACTGGTAAATATCAAATGATATTTGGTACATAAGTTCCTCATTGGTACGAGCCGGGGTTTAAACCCGCGACCTCCGGATTGCAGGTCGCACGCTCTTACCGCTAGGCCACCAGCGCTTTTTTAACTCCTTTACCAAGTAATGTCAATAAATCTTCAAAATAGTGTCCAAAAAGTGTAGTGAAACGCTCAAAACACGCGCGCTATATAAAATACGACTATAATGACTATAAGAGCCATTTCTATTTTTCGTACATTTTTTTCTCAGAGCTAGATTTGGATCTTAGAATCGTCAGCGCATTGTCACACACACAAAAATATCTGAGCATGCACTCTAATGCCTTGTCAAACGTGTTCAGATATTTGTGAGCACCCTGGCCGCTCCGATGTATCTGATGGCGACTGTACGCAGAATATGAGATGACAATACTATTAGTTTTTCGCTTCGCATTAACTATTAACCTTTTCGACGCCGTCTCAAACTGAAATTGAACTTTATGCATATGCACGTAGGTCTATGTTGCTCTGTAGTCTGTGACGGATTAATCCGTCGTTGGCGTCGAAAAGGTTAACTATTAACAATTGTCACCTAGGCCCCTAATATAAGTGCAAATAATTCTAAAACTGTTTATACGACAACGGTTTCACTCACTTGAATTTTTAGTCGCTATTGGCGACATGTTTCGGGCCCTTCGGGGGTCCTTCCTCAGGCTCGAGTGCTCGCGGCGACTGCAACTCGTGCACTGATCGCGCCGTCCGCCTCGTCGCTCGTGGCCAATAGCGACTACAAATTCAAGTGAGTGAAACCGTTGTCGTATAAACAGTTTAAAATATGTCTCACGAAAGTTTCATATCGATAATTCTAAGACCCCCAAAAAAGGCAGTTTTGAGAGAAAAATTGCACAAAAAATATGTAAACAGCCCGCTTGCTCAATAATTATAATCGTCCCCGTTGGCCTCTTCCGGGTTATATTTATTTTCGTCGTCATCGGCCGGTTCCTGTTTGATCTGAACGTCCATGGCGGGCAACGTGAACTCGGGGTAGTCTGGAAATAAAACATTACAGCTATGAGATTACAAACTAAACGATACCACAATAATCTTTACAGTACATATGGGGCTACTTTTCCGCACTAGTGCGTAAAATAGCACTTTTCGTGCGATGTCGAAACTTTAAAGTGCCATATGTACTGTAAAACGTTGTTCGATACACGTGCGAATAGGTAATTCGCAACTCGTGTCGATTTAAAACACTCCCTTTGGTCGTGTTTTAATTTATCGCCACTCGTTTCGAATTTCCTCTTTTTCGCACTTGTATCGAAAATAACTATTTTCTACTCCAGCACTTAAATGTGTCAATTAAATGACTGACAGTGATATCTAAAGCAATGTCATTTGAATGATTTGTCTATAGGCTCATAAGATGACTGCTAGCAGTCATCTTATGAGTATAATACAACTGCTTTATTTTTTTTAAAGATACAAGTTCCGATCATCTTGATTGAAAGAGGTATGTTTTCATTTACAATAATAACTCTTTTTTTTTTTTAAATAATAACTCTTTTTTTTTTAAATAATAACTCTTTTTTTTTTTAATATTAACTCTTTTTTTTAATAATAACTCGACTACGTCTCGTTTTGTAACTTCGACCCTTGAATTTTAAGAACCCTTATTATATCACTGTTGCATAAACTACTAATTAAGACGACTGGTCTGGCCTAGTGGGTAGTGATCTTGCCTGTTAAGCCGCGGTCCTGGGTTCGAATCCTGGTAAGGGCATTTATATGGTGTGATTAACACAGATATTTGTTCCTGAGTCTTAGGTGTTTTCTATGTATTTGTATATTATATATATCGTTGTCTGAGTACCCACTCTACTCTCTACTAATATTATAAATGCGAAAGTGTGTCTGTCTGTCTGTCTGTTACCTCTTCACGCTTAAACCGCTGAACCGATTTAGTTGAAATATGGTATGAAGATAATTTGAGTCCCGGGGAAAGACATAGAATACTTTTTATCTCAGAACTCACCCGAAAAGGGGGGTGGAAATTTGTATGGGCAATCAATAACCGCTGAACCGATTTAGTTGAAATTTGGTATGGAGATAGTTTGAGTCCCAGGGAAGGGACATAGGGTAGTTTTTATCCCAAAAATCTCCCTTTAAGGGGGTGAAAAGGGGGGTGGAAGTTTGTATGGGGGATATAATTAAAAAGCAGATTGGGTAAAAATAAGCTACCCAAATTAATAACTCCACGCAGACGAAGTCGCGGGCAAAAGCTAGTAGAAAAATATAAGTAAAGAAAGAGTGGTAACTCCATACATCACTTCTTACCAAAACCATAGAGAAATATAGTAAGACAAGAGTGCTCACTCCATACATCAGTTCAGACTATTAATTTCAGTGTGTACATCTAGCATCGAGTAGCGGAACTATCAGTACTGCTACTTGACAATAGATGTAGCACCGACCGGAAAGTCTTATCTCAACAGCATAAGACTTTCCGGTCGGTGCTGCATCTATTGTCAAGTAGCAGTACTGATAGTTCCGCTACTCGATGCTAGATGCTAATAGTCTTTTTGGTACTAAAACTGATGTATGGAGTGAGCACTCTATGTATTTTTTTCTCTATGCCAAAACCACAGAATAAACAATAGTACTAAGTACAGAAGACTCACTCTCTAACAAAACGCGTCTGTTACGATCAGCACAGATATGGCCGCTAGGTGGCGACAGCGCCACGCGCGGCTTATGGCTAGCCACCAAAATTGGGGCGGAATGGATGTACTTTTAGCTACCTGATTGTAGCAAAGCGACGAAATCGCGGAGTGAGCCACGCCTGCCAAAACGCGAGTTATTTCGTAGTCGACATCTAGCGATAATTAGTGGAACTACCTATATATTCTTTAGCGAATACAGTAACATGTCAGACTCACCGGTATGCGGCTCTTGTTTGACCTTGATTTCGTCAACACGCAGCTTGGGCTCCTTGCGGTCGCGATCCTGAAATAAATAAATAAAATAAAAAATAAGTTATTAACAAAAATTTCATTTTTGGTACAAGCTTTTATCGCTGACTGCACTTTTCTTACGACAGACAACTAATACTCATCGAGACAATTCTAAAAACCCCAAACACAATTAGGTTGCGTTGTTTCATCACAGAGTTCCTATGGCCACCTCATGTCTCCATCATCAGATCAGCTCGATGGTACCATAATATTGCATTGTCACCCGACTTACATGTGTATGCAAAGTTTCAGCTCAATCGGAAACCGGGAAGTGGATCAAATTTAACTTGCAAGATTTGATTACAGACAGACAGACAACGGGACAGGTGAAACTAAATAAAAGCTTGTAAAATAAATATAAAGGTTGCCTGGAAGAGATCGTTTTTTAGAGATAAGACCGCCTGTTTAACGCGTCTATTACGACAGATATGACCGCAAGGTGGCGCAAGCGCGAGCAGGCGTCCGTTCCGTAGCGGTGCGCGGCAACCACTATGGCTAGACACCAACATTGGTGTGGGCCGCATGTACTTGTAGCGACGCGACGAAATCGCGGAGTGAGCCACGCCTGGCCACGTAGCCAACATGCCAATCGCTTACGCTCCGTAGCGATCGAAACGCAACTGTCACTGTCGCACTAATATGAAAGAGCGATAGAGAGACACAAAGCGTTTCGTTGTCGAAGCGATAGCGATTGTCAGCTTGGCTAGGCCGGCTGATATAGGTGACATTATTATTAATAGGACATTTTTCACACAAATTGACCAGCCCCCACGGTAAGCTCAAGAAAGCTTGTGTTGTGGGTACTCAGGCAACGATATATACAGGGTGGCGCATTTAGATCGGTCAGTATGGGAAAATCTGAAACTATAAGACACACGACGATCTCTTCTTAGGAACCATGTCATCGATTTTAGTAACAAGAAAAACTGCATTCATACATTTAAATTTTTTTTATGTAAAATGTATTGAAAAAAATGGTGGCCATTTCGAAAACATACTAAAATAAATTAAAGGATATGAAAACAATGCATTTTATTCATTTCAGGCATCATGTTTCATAGTAACATTTACTGCTTAAGACCAACACAATCGATATCTAAATAGAAATAATTTTAGATTTTTTTTTTTCAAAACGTCCGGGTTCGATTCCCGAGCTGAGTACACATTTTTTTTAAATGTATGAATGCAGTTTTTCTTGTTACTAAAATCGATGACATGGTTCCTAAGAAGAGATCGTCGTATGTCTTATAGTTTCAGATTTTCCCATACTGACCGATCTGAATGCGCCACCCTGTATAATATACAAATACTTAAATACATAGAAAACAACCATGACTCAGGAACAAATATCTGTGCTCATCACACAAATATATACCCTTACCGGGATTTGAACCCAGGACCGCGGCTTCACAGGCAGGGTCACTACCCACTACCCACTAGGCCAGACTGGTCGTCAACATTATTAAGATTTTTATATTGATGGAAGTTCATTCAAAGTTGCAACGTGTATGTCTGCCCCATAGATTAGGAATCCTCTAGACGGAGTTTAGAGAAATTATGTCATGAGACGAGGAGAAATATGTGACGAGGCGAGCGAGTCCCGTGCCGTGATTGGTCCGTTCAAAGACACGGACGTCACACAAAGACACTTTGACTCGAAAATGGAGTAATAATAATAACATCCTCTCTCTGCGGCCCTGACCACCGGCAGCTTGGGCCTTGCCCCGCTGCTGGCGGCACCCTAGGTTAGGATTTTTTATAATGTGTTTATAATATTTTTTATATTGTTTTTGTAAGTGTTTTTATGTCTTAATTTTATATACATATTGTAAAAAAACCTAACTTAAGACCTTAAGCCTAATGTGAGCCTATATACGTCCCACTGCTGGGCACAGGTTAGTCCCACGCTAGCCCAATGCGGATTGGGGACTTCACATACACCTTTGAATTTCTTCGCAGATGTATGCAGGTTTCCTCGCGATGTTTTCCTTCACCGAAAAGCTAGTGGTAAATATCAAATGGTATTTCGTACATAAGTTCCGAAAAACTCATTGGTACGAGCCAGGATTTGAAGCCGCGACCTCCAGATTGAAAGTCGGACGTCATATCCACTCGGCCACCACCGCTTCGAAAATGGAGTAAAACTACAGTATATTTACGATATTGACGACAGTTATATTGACGACCGGTCTGGCCTAGTGGGTAGTGACCCTGCCTGCTAAGCCGATGGTCCTGGGTTCGAATCCCGGTAAGGGCATTTATTCGTGTGATGAACACTAATATTTGTTCCGGAGTCATGGATGTTTTCTATGTATATAAGTATGTATTTATCTATATAAGTATGTATATCGTCGCCTAGCACCCATAGTACAAGCTTTGCTTAGTTTGGGGCTAGGTTGATCTGTGTAAGATGTCCCCCAATTTTTTTTTTTTTATTAAAAATGGGCTTACTCATGGCCACAGACTAGCCGGGGCGAAGACGTGGCCTACGATGGAGCGAGCCTGCCCAGAAGGTGCCTGTTCACCCTTGATTTGAAGGTTGCCGGGTTATATGAGCTCGGCTGATGCTCGGGTTATTTATTTATTTATTTGTGGCAGAGGGGGTAGCGCTACTATGCTCAGTCTGGAGGATGTCTTGTCTGTGGTCTGCCCTGTGACATACCTTGTCCTTGTCCCTGCGCGGGCGCTTGCGGTCTCGGTCCCGGTCCCGGTCGGCGCGCGCGTCGCGGTCTCGATGCTTTTCCTTGTCCTTGTCGCGCCGCCGGGAGCGGGAGCGGGAGCGGCGCCGCCGCCGGCTGTGTGACACCACCGGTTATGTTACATGTTACACAAAAAAAACCGGCCAAGTGCGAGTCGGACTCGCGCACGGAGGGTTCCGCACCATCAACAAAAAATAGAGCAAAACAAGCAAATTAACGGTCACCCATCCAAGTACTGACCCCGCCCGACGTTGCTTAACTTCGGTCAAAAATCACGTTCGTTGTATGGGAGCCCCACTTAAATCTTTATTTTATTCTGTTTTTAGTATTTGTTGTTATAGCGGCAACAGAAATACATCATCTGTGAAAATTTCAACTGTCTAGCTATCACGGTTCGTGAGATACAGCCTGGTGACAGACGGACGGACGGACGGACAGCGGAGTCTTAGTAATAGGGTCCCGTTTTTACCCTTTGGGTACGGAACTCTAATTAAAAATTACCAAATATGAGTGACTACTCTACAATTAGATTTTTATAGATACTAAAAAAATTACATTTCTATTGACCATATTACCCAATGCCATTCATAAACGCGCTACATACCTCAATTAGCTAATAATCGTTCGTCCTTATCTGTCATTTTGACTTATGTATTTGTAAGAAAGGGATAAAACCTTAGAAGGTATTAGGATCCTATAGAAGTGGTATACGCGTGCCTCCGTGAGGGACAAAATTGTTGTGTCTTCTTTCAGTATCAATATTGATACTTCATGCATCTAAAGGCCAGAGCAGACCTACGGCGTGTGCGTAAAATGTTGCAGTCGCGCAGGCGTGCACGCACACGTCACGCAAGCAGTGTGCCGTCTCTCATAAGGATCTGTATATTACAACGCACACTCATGCAGTGTGCACAGGCCTAGGGTTGACATGATAAAAAGATGGTTACCTCTCAGCTGGCTCGTCGTCCCTCGTCCTGTCTCTTTCCTTCTCGCGGCGGCGAGAGCGAGACGCACTGCGCCGGCGCGGCGAGCGCGAGCGGCTGCGGCGACGCCCGCCACCTTTATAATCATTAAGATATTAGCATTATTTTATTAAAATATACATGGCAATCGTTTTCAATGTTTTCGAGGTCATGAAACATACATTGGGTTGTAGATCTGATGCTTAATTTAAATTTTTAACAAGCAAAAACGTCTGCGAACGATGCTATTAAGCTTAGAATAAATTGAAAAGTGGAAAAATTACTGTCTTGGGTGAGACTTGAACTCACGGCCTCTGCATGGATCGATACTCCAGCGCTCTGCCATCTGAGCCACCAAGACCTCATCCATAGCCAGCAAATCTTTCCACTATATGGGTCAAGGGGACCCGAGCGACATCTACCGTAAGAGCGTTACACTTATTTTTTTAGTTCAAGTCTCACCCAAGACAGTAGTTTTCCGCTTTTAAATTAGATCCGATGCTTGTTGTAAAATACGGCTACCGTTACTCGGCCCACCAACGGAACAGAAACTAACGTTTACGATAATTCATTATATCCCTAAGCGCCACTTGCACCATCCCACTAATCCGGGGTTAACCGGTTAACTCAGTGTCTAATTGTACTGGTAACCATGGTAACTCGAGAGTTAACCGGTTAACCCCGGGTTTAGTAAATGGTGCAAGTGGCCCTTAATCACGTTACGATTTATCGCCCGAATAAACTTGATTGTGTTAGTACCAAATTATTAAAGGGATAAGTTCGCCTTTCTACTGCATATCTTGTGCCATAAATTTGTGTTTTGTATAATAAAGGTTCCGTCACACGGGCGTTTTCCGGGCGGGGCGTGAGCGAGGCGCGCCGCTTTTAGATATAAAACGCTCACGCCCCGCCCGGAAAACGCGCCTGTGTGACGAAACCTTAACGCGTCGAACCGTGAATATGTTGAATGTGACGGACTACCGTCTAGGCTAACTTTGCACCAATTTGAACAGAACAAAGTGAGGGAATGGCAGTATAAACTATAAACTTCATATTTTCATAGAAATTTAACACTTTGTCAATGCAAATGCCATGGAGGCTTAGGGCTCATTTAGACGGCGCACAAACTTGTATACGATTTTAGTTACATTGCGAACCATGGAGGTTACATCAATTCGACCGACCGATCAAATGACGCAATGTAATGACACTCGCATAGTCGCATGCGACATCTCGCACCGTCTAAATGAGCCCTTAGCTTAGCTTGATCCGACTCTAGCATGTGTACTTACGCGGCTCGTCTCTCTCTCTCTGCTCGCGGCTGTAGCGTTCTCTTTCTCGCTCGTTGTCCTCGCGGCCCGAGTGTTTGATGTTCACGTCGGCGCCTCCACGCCGGGTGCCGCCCAGTCCGCCGCCTGACAAACAAAACCAGGTGAGTTAGAAAATAGGGAGTATTACCACAAAACAGATACAGTACAGAAGTCAATCACATGTATGTACTTCACTTTTCAGGGTTGTCAACTATGACTTATGCACAAAAAACTATCGCGGTAGTGGCACTCGTATCTAGCTAATAGTGGCCGGGGCGGGGTGCTTACCTACCTACCTATCTAACTGTCTGTTTAACGTTATAACGAACCATCGAAATACAAGCAGATACCAACTTAGCTCTCGTAAACCACTGGTAGTTTAAAAACGACAATTCACCTACAAAGCTACAAAGCTATAATAATAGGGTATTTTTGACCACTAGTCAAAACAGTTTCATTTTGCGAACAGTTAAAACGATTAGGTACCCACTATTAATTGATTGAATGTTGAATTTAAACAACCGTCCACTGAACAGTTATAATAACTTTTTTTGTTTCTCCATTATTGCACAAAAAAGTTCACAGACGCGTGCCGCGCGCCTCAAGCGGATGGCACTCGCGCTCGAACTGGTCCCAACCGGTCCGAGATATAGTGTCCGTGAGCAGTGTCTATGTGTGCGTTGCTCGAGCGCACTTTGTATGTAGATTGATTTCTGTACTGTATCTGTTTTGTGGTATTACCACAGTACACTAAGAACACCACACACATTGACTATACACACATTGACGCACACGTTCAAGCCGGCAGCGGCACATTTCTATGAAGATTCACTACTGTTATTGTACTGTGGTATTACTGCAATGTTTTGCCGCCAGAGTGCAGCACTAGTGACTTAAGTATACCAGAATTATATATACTGTACCTTAAACTGTTTTTTGACAAGTTTTCACAGACAATCAAATATGACATTGATACATCAAGGCGGTTTGTTTACAAAGGGCCTATGGGGAAACGCGAAATTGAAACTAAGCTATCTGCCTCTTTATCGCTCGAATATGCAAGAGTGATAGAGAGGTTAGATAACAAAATTTCGACCCTCTCGTTTGCGGTAGAGCGTTAGATTGTGACTTATTGTGGGAGTGGCGCCCCCTACGCAGACTTTCGCGTAATATTCCCTATTACCCTTTGACCGCTTAATGTAAGCTTGTCATTAGGTGCGCTGTATGCTATTTGCCACCGAAATTCTTGTGAGTTGGTATAAAACAAAATTGCTGAGCCTCCTCAGCAGCCAGCCCTTGACTGGCGCTACATTTGGTAGTGATAACTGACCGAGGTTGGTGGTAGAGAATGCCTAAGTCCGCCATTTGTATTTTATTTGCTATATCGTGCAATAAAGTTTAAAATAAATAAAAATAATTTTCTCAAAAATGGACGGCAAAGTCGACGTTGCCGGTTAAAAAATAGGTCGCGAAGTGCGTAGTTTATGGTCATTCGAAAAATTAAAAAGTTAAAAACATTGCAGTCTCGATTTCGGGACTGCAATGTCGCATACAAATTCCATTATTTAAGGAGTTCCAAACTTTTTAAAACTTCAAATGGCCATATCAAATGAAGGCATAGGTCCCTTAAACAGCCAAACAGATGATCAGTACTTATTATTATAAAGCCTATAACAGACTATCGCACCGCACCGCACCGCGACCTTGGAGCGTCGCACCCATAAGTGAGAGCGAGAAACAGATATCTCTTTCTATTTCTATAGTTTGGCGTATTTTCAGCAGAAAAATACACTTCTTTTTTTTTTAAAGGCGGCAAGCTAATTTTTTTAATGGTTGTACTTTTTTCTGTGAAAACTAATGGAAAATTAGAACGTTGCTTCTGTAAGTTCTGTAAAATATTTCTATTTCTTGCACCATTTTTGAGAAAAGCACTATATATGACTCGGCTGGAAGGCTACTTGCTGGCTTCGGATTCAATTAAACGGACTCCCAAGGTCGTCCGTTTAAAACGAATCCTCAGCCTGCAAGTAGCTACTTCCGAACCTCGACAATAATGTACTAATAACTCACCGAGCCTCCTCGGCAGCCACCCCTTGACGGTCCGCGCCCGCTCCACGTCGACCAGCACCCGTTTCCCGTCGATTTTCTTGCCGTCCGCGTGTTTGTACGCCGCTGTGGGTGTTAGGCGGGTTAGACGGGCCTTAGGAGACTGACCGTGACGGCCCAACGGTATTTCACCTTGTCCGAATTTCGATACCATAAAGGAATACTAATAACGCTTTCCACGAAGAAATTAGCTTAGCTATAATAGTTGTACAGGGTCATACCGTCAGCAAAACTATTATAGCTAAGCTAATAGCTTTGCTGACTGTACGAAATTCCTCGTTGAAAGCGCCCTTTCTTTCATCACCCCGCTCTGATGAGTGACGTAATTCAAGGTAATGTTTTACCTACCCACTATCCACGGAATGGTCTAGACGGAACGTCCAGGGGCCTTACCAAGATGTCCTTATTGCGAATTTGATTAGGACCTAAACTGAATCACTAAAGGACAGAGCTATGCTACTTATATAGCTCCATCCTTTAGCGATTCAGTTTAGGTCCTAAACAGAATCGCAATAAGGACATCATGGTAAGGCCCCAGTTCTAATGTAAGTACCTTGCCACAGTATGTCGCCGCCTATACATTTTGCGTTACTTTAAGCGTTTTAATATTCCTTTTGTCTTGCCTAATATGAAGATTATAAATTATAATCTTTTTCCCTTGTGTATATAATATATCGTCGTTAAGCTCTTTAGAATTCGTAGAACTTAAAAAAACACGCGGAAGTCTTAGTCGAAGAATAAGAGTAAGTTCTTTTTTTTTACATTAGTGCCACCCACCCTTATTAAGAAAGCTAAGTGTCCAAAATACAACTTTTATGTGCTTTGTCAGTCAGTTAGTAGTTCAAAATTTAGACAAGGTCAAACTAACCATACTGGTGTTGGAAAGACGATGTTTTCATACAAATAATGTATGAAAGTTTACGTCTAGTCGTCACAAATCAGTCATACAATAGTGTTATTTTTTACATGGACTCTAATTCATACAAAAGATAATAGTTATACAATTTTAAATGTATTGAATTTATGAGAATAGGAACAGTCCATATAAAATTGCATTTTCACTGCTACTGTAAGATTTTTCAGTAATTTTGAAAAAAAGGAATTCACAGTGAAAATAATAACACTTAAAACGATAACAACAGTCAGTTTACCTTTCAGTTGAATCATTATTTTCGACACAAGTTGAAAATAATGATAATGATTAGAGTAAGAAATAATGACATCAATTTAATTACATACAATCGAGAATAATGATAGTAATAAGTCATTCATATTTAAAAACAATATCACATACTATTAAAGTTGAAAATAATGATCATTATTTTCAACTTTAATGACATTACCTGTAAACATAGACATAAATAGAAATCATACCTACTGTCGTACCTACCCATGACCAAGCCGAGAGACGCCAGAACGAAATCGTCAATTTAAAAAAGTACAAATTGTTTTATACCCACCATCCGTTTGAAACTTACCGGAATTTTACGTTTTACCATTTTATCCAAACCCCGAGGCATGAGGGGCCGCAACTCTCGATAAGAAATGAGGTTTGTTACACCATTTGTATTCTACACACATTTATCTTATTATCAATCGATTTAATATCAGATTTTCTATTTGTTTTGGCATTCAAAAGATACATTTCTTGACGTTATGAGCCCACCTGTGCCTCTGCTTTAGCGGCACACATTTATTGTGTATCTTGTATGTGTACATGTATGTTGTGTACACAAACATCGAACCTTTGGAATAATTTATGAGAATTATGGAAGCTTTAAAAAAATCACGATCACATTTTTAGTACATACAATTGTATCATCCTATAATTGTTGTATGTGAATGTAATTTTCGTGATTATTACAATCCTTAGAATAGGGGCAAAATTTTCCTATACAGTTGTCGAGTACTTTTACTATTACATTAATAAGGGCAGACGATATTGGTATGCTTTGTCATTTTAATACTTTATTACATACAGATATCTGCTATGTTGTATTTTTGAGATAATGGTGGATCAAGAACACGACAATAGTTTTGTATACATATGTTTTAGACTATGGTTCATATTGTTTATATAGACCAAAATACGTCAAATTCCTACCTCGTCGAAAATGGCGGCGCCCGCTCACGCCCCGAGCCGCAACTTACGCATTTTTCCACTTACACTTTTACTTACTCTTTTACGTAACTTTTACCGACGCGAAGATACCTTTACCTGGTGCTCTTTAGAGCCAACTAGTGCTTGCTTACACCCCAACTATTAGGCGAGAGAGAGTGTGCAGTGAAATCACTATGCTTGTCAAATATATTTTTATTATCATTTTTCTTGAATTATCATTATTTGGTCATTTATATTAATTATTTTTGTAATAATAGTTGAACACATCATGTATTTGAAAACTTAGCTGTTTTCACAGCTGTACCTAATGTTTTATATTTTTACGACAGCATTGTTTAGGTTATAGATAATGTTAGTTCTCTATTACTCTTGCCTCTTAAAAGCAATGCTATCTTGTTTCCTAAAGAGTGAAGATTTAACACATCAATACAATTCGGTATATTGTTGATAAGGAAAATACATATGAACGTAACATTCAAGCCATTCCATTAGGTATTTTGTAGGTATAAAATAATATTATAGTAAGTGCAAAATTAAGTTAGTTTTTTGTCTTATCTACAGGAAACTAAGAAAATGTTGTGTCATCTCTCCGCCTAAACAGTTTGAATATAAGCAGCTTCATCAACGAATTCGGTCTACTATAATTAAAATGGTTTGGTTGGGTTTTCAATAAATATTTGTATGTTGGCATCTTACCACATACAAACCTATTATATGGCCGGTTACTCGAGTGGGGTCTTAACGGCTGGGTCTGTGATATAAAATAGAAAATGCCTTGTTAATCATGTACTCAATTATCTAAGTTCCGTGGGGACCTTTCTGCGGGGGTCTTAAAAAAATAATATATATTAATAATTTCATTGACAATGAGATAAATAAAGCACGAACTTTTAAACTTTTGAGGCCACAAACTCTAGTTTATACAATTTTATATGTAAAATTGCGTAGTAGCCATTTTTTTTAAATCGGAACTTAAAAGAGTAAATTATCAAAAAACAAGTTGTTATTTGTATAATTGTATTCATAACCAATCTGGACCATCCTACATCCTATAACTTTCTTTAAACATGTAGTCTGCTGACAAAGTAACTTTTTGTATATTCGCGGACAAAACAAACGAATATACTTCTAAAATAATGAAAACGGATGTACTTGTACTATCATACAATCATGTAGATATAGTACAATTAGTAGCATTTGTTACATTTACAAAAGGATAAAATCATGCCATTCTTTTCATTAAGAAATGTTAAGCTGTGTCTCATAGATTTTTATTTTATAACATCTCTTTGGAATTCACCCCGCAAAAAGGCCAATAACTTTCCAAATCATTATTTTCGCAAAATAATGACACTCTTTAATGAAGAGTTCAGATCATATTCATAAATGTGTCATCATTATACTTTACTTTACAACCACCCATAACGAAGGGAGAAATAATGATAGACTATGATATTGCCAAGGGAAAAATAATGATAAATAAATTCATAGATAATACGTCGATATTTCAAAGAAGTACCCGAAAGTAAATAATGTAAAATAAACGTCATACACATGTATGAACATGACATAATTATGTTAATACAACTCAGGAATATGTATGGTTCGTGACTATTAACTTTTTTCAGACACACAATTAATCATATAATATGCTTCATGACAGTTTTAACTATAATACACCCACTGCTTGGTACAGCATGTTTTTTTATCTTACAGAAAAAGTTCATTTTATTTATGTTACCTATCTAAAGCTTATCAGAAGACTCAGACTTATTTTTAATTCGGCTTTACCTCTATTATAGGAATAGAATAGAATAGAAATTATTTTATTCATGAGCACAAACACAAAATATAAAATTATACATAACAGACACAAAAGAATAAAGTGCCACGAAATGGTCTCACAGCATGTTGCTGGCGATAGGAAAGGTTAACTAAGGCTAAGATGAGAAGATTTACTATGTTGATGGCTTGCTACAATTGTCCCTTACAATGTCACGTAGCGGATCCTTATTCCACTACCATTGCAGCCTAATTATGATGACCATTACTCCAAAAACCCAAGTTTAACCGAGCATCTACTACCCCGACTAGACAGTGTGTTCAAATCAATTAGTGCACCAGACCATGCGCTTACCGAGGAATAGAAGCCTATGGAGCCTATCCTCAGCATAGAGCGACCAACTGAAGAGAACCGAGCAGTGAGATTGGATCGGTCACGAACCATACATCCTGTATACATGCGCGCACGCATAGGACTCACAGTGCATGTCTCGTTCATGCTCGTACTCGATGAACGCATAGCCGCGCGGCTTGCCGTCCTCCTTGTTGTACACCATGTATATCTGTAATAAGATAAATAAATTAAAGTTTTTACGAAAAAAAGATCACTCACTTTAGTTTGATTTTATATTTGCGGCTTAGAAAGTTGTATTTTATAATTGTAGATGTGTTTTTTTTTTTGCTGTATGTAAATTCCATGTTGACGTGTAAAAGTGCCCTTGTGGCCTATTTGCTGAATAAATGTTGATGTTTGATGTTTGATGTTTGACTCAACTGATCAGTGATCATCGTAAAAGTTTGTGAGCAGGTTTGGTAGTTGGGCTTTTTTTTTGTTGTCCCCTACACTTATTTTTCAAATTTGGGATTTTTTAGAAAAAAGTGTCCCAAGGTTTTTATTTCCATTCCGTCACCATTTTTCATAGACTTTGTATGGCGGTCGCGTAATGGAAAGATCGAAAAATGTATGGAAATTTTGGGACACTATTTTTCTCCTATTAGGATAGAAAGAGCTCGTGATTCTGAGTAGAAATAACATAAACAATCCCAAATTTGAAAAAAAAAAGTGTAGGGGACAACAAAAAAAAAAAGGCCAGTTACATAAAGTCTATTTTTTTATTCGGTAGACTGAAATGACAGTTAATAGTATGAACATGAAATGTCATTCCATACTATTAACTGTCATTTCAGTCTACCGAATAAAAAAATAGACTTTAGAATTTTTGTTTCTTTAGCTTTTCGTTTTTTGAAAAATGTTTGAAAAATGGTAGAAATTGGCATAAAGGACTTTAGTGCCTGTACGGTCTTTGGCACTTAATAGGAAATATTACGCGAAACTCTGCGTAGCAGGCGCCACTACCACAATTACTTAAAATCTGAGGGTCTACCGTAAACAAGAGAGTACAAATTTTGTTTTCTAGCCTCAAGAGTGATAGACTCTTGCATATTCGAGCGATAAAGAGGCAGATAGCTGAGTTTCGATTTTCGCGTTTCCCGGTAGGCCCTTTGTAAACAAACTGCCTTGATGTATCATTGTAATTTGTTATTGTCTGTGAAAACTTGTCATCCTTATTTTGTGTGACAATGGTGCTTGGAACTTGGAACTCATCAATCTACTAGAATGTTTACCTTTTTAATGGCTCCATAGCCTTCAAATTCTCTCCTCAGTTTGGATTCTGATGTGTCATAGTTCTGTAATAAAAAGAAATTGTGGTTATATTTGTTTTGACTTAAGGGCTCTATCTATATTTATTGCTGAAGAATTTGCTGCTAATCCCAGATTTGTCCTAGTTTCAACCTGTCTAGTAAGTATTCAGTAGTATATTTTTTTAATTTATTATTTACCTATCTGGGAAATTTGGACTTTTTGTCGAGTTTTGGCCAAATATTTTTTTAAAGCTGACAATACCTTCACAAAAAAGAGCATACATTTTTTTAATCTTCAATGGCTTTTTAAGAAATTATCTAGATATAATTCTCTTAGATCCAGGGTCTGCAATCTGCATAGTAGCTTTGTATAATGTGGAAAAGACTTCAACTTACAATTCTGGCCACAAACAGTGTCTTGAAAGGGTCAGCGGTGGCCCTGGCGTTCGCCGCCGGGTCCCACAGTGCAATCTCTTGTTCCAACTTATATGCTGTCTGCTCCGCGCGCTCGCGGCGGCGACGCTCCGCGCGCTCCTCTCTTGTTTCCACGCGGGTGGGCGGAGGTGTTTCTGATGGGTGCTGAAATGTAGGTTTTATAATATATTCATAAAAATAATAAACGGACTCTATGTGTTGGATATATATCCCCACATACGCCTTATAAATGACCGGGCTCGAAGAACCTGAGTTTTAAAACATCCGTTTTAAAGCTCTCTCAACACATAATAATAATTAATGACACTAATAGGAGGAATGTTTCAGACTAATGTAGTTTATTTTATATGGAAATATTCTACAATTACAAAATTCAAATACAAGAAATACCAATTGTACAAAGACAAAAAAGCGATTTCTTTTTATAATTATTTCAGGTACGAATATAACAAATGTAGAAAGCAGGGATCGGAAACCGGTATTTTTTGGTATGGGAACGAAAACGGTATTTTTTCGTTATTTGCTAATTATTTAATTTCTAATGGGCAATCTAATAATACAAAGTCGCTACCTAAAAACACAACTGAGTCCTACATTTCGAGTATAAAATAATTCGAGATACTTGGTTATTTCGAAGTTTTTGCAAAAAAGCAGGTCCGTGGTAAAAAAGGCTATTACTTGGGTAAGCAACATGCATGCAGAAGAGCTGTGTAGAGGACAAGATTATTTGGTGTAGGTTTTATTAAAGTCCACTTAACCTTAAAAAAAACTAGACTAAAAAAAACATATTACTAATGATGGGTCCCATTACTGAGTCTATGATTTCTAGAGATTGACAGGTGTAAAAATCATTAATTTAATATTTGTTTTTACTAGACAAAGTCCACTGTATCAGGGCTAGTAAATAAAATAAATCATATATGGTATTTAGAAAGTACAAGATAGCCTTCATATATATTATTGACTGAAAGCTTTGTTCTTTATCTGCAATGCAGTGAAAGTTAATTTCAAGAGATCAATTAAGTCAACATCAATTATACCAGAAACTTCATTCATGCTAAAATTATGTATGCAATTTCATGGTCTTTCAACCATGCGAAATTCGTATTCTCAAATAACGGGAAACAAAGAGAAACTAAGAAAATGTGTAATGAAAAATAAACTAATATAAACTTGAAGATTGCCCTCCATATTCACACAATCGTCTTCAATGCCTTGCCTGGCCACATAATTACCTAATCTCATCATACATTCTTCGCATAATAGATGAATAAGTTAAAAACTAACCTCAAAGATGTTGAGGAACGCACCGACGCCATCGTAGCCTTTTTGTTTTTTCTCATGCGGGAGCTTCGCTGCAGGCGGCAAATAAGGGATAGGATCCCTCGCCGCAAACAGGGCAAGCAAATTAGGAGGTAAAAACTGCGTCATGGCTCCAACCTAATGCTTAGCGTTAGCACATAGTCCACAATGAAAATACACTTAATTTACTAAATTCTACACGGTGATGCTTGCTAGCTCAAACCATGACGTGATCAATTATAGGCTACTTGCACTAGCTTGATTTAACGACACTTTTAAATTAATCACACCGAGCAACGCATTGAATAGCAATTCCCTAGATCTATGGCAATTCCGCAATTTTCATGCAGCGGCCGCCATGACAGAAAACGCTCGAGCTAGCTGGCATTTTTTTTTTGCTATTTTTGGGTTGCGTTTTGTTATTGCATATGGTTTTTGCTTTATGCGCATCAGAAGAAAAAAAAATATAGTCCGGCAAACCAATGAGTCAATATAGGAGTAAGATTTTAAATTTTGTATGGTAAAATCGACCAACCGCGTCTACTGTTGGTGTTTCTGCCGTCTTTTCCACTGACAAAATTGATTATAATTAAAAATAAGTAGTAGATTGTTTCACAAGGGAGCAAAATGACATATTTACGGCGAGAGCGTACATTGAATCCTGAACGAAGCGAAGGATTCTATAATAGAATCCCGAGCGTAGCGGCTCTTCGTCAATAGACGCAGTTTCGTAGTAAATGTATAGATGGCGAATTATTGCGTTTCGATTCGTTTCGCCTTGGCGAGCCTAGCTAGCTAGAGTCAGACCAAGAAAAGTCTGCAGCGGATTTGACAGCCCTCGCAGTGCCAGTGTTATTTTAAACGTCAAACTACTATGAAATTATGACGTGTAAATAACACTTGCACTGCGTGGGCTATCACATCCGCTGCAGACTTTTCTTGGTTTGACTCTAGCTAGTTGACGCTAGAGCCTAGTCTGTTCGGAAAGAGAAGAGTCGTGGAATGTATTGGGCCCCATACATTCCACGATTCTTCTCTTTCCGCACAGACTCTAGCTTTTCGTCTGTGAAGAACGCACTTGGAACATATGTGATATGCGACTCGTGTAAATATCAATTTAGGGCACAAGATGGCAGAACCTACAACGCGCATGGGAGCGTGCCTGCACTGTAGGGGGCAGCAAGCAGCACCTGCTTTGACGTGTGAAGTGTCAATATAGGTCACAAGATGGCAGAACCTCCAACGTGCACGGTCCATAATAAGGTCCTTTTGGATTTGCGTAACCAAATGGAATAAAAATACTTATACACAACGTAATTTTATTATGTCTTATGATAGTTATGTTAAACAATACTTATATAACTAGTAGGTAAAAGAGTAATTCATATTACAATAACCCAAACAAATAAAGTTTTTGGCGAAGGTGTTCGAAAATATCTGAACACGCACTCTAACGCCTTGACGAGAACGCCTAGAGCCGTGTTCAGATATTTATGAACACCTTGGCAGCTCCGATATATCTGATGGCGACGCGGTTACCACTTTTGGTCCACGCTGTGTGAGAAACATTACAGGAACGTTGATCACCTTTAAAAAAAACTTAACTTACATATGTACAGTCAGCAGCAATAGTTGCTAAGCGGGCGAGGTGTTCAAAATGATCTTGACGCGACTTATAAGAGCGCGTCAAGATAATTTTGAACACCTCGCCCGCTTAGAAACTTCTGCTGCTCACTGTACATACTTCATTAATAGGTAAATTGAAGGATAAAATCACTTCCGACTCAACCTTTCTCGGACATACTCTGGCTTCCAGAATGTTTCATTATTGACCGAGCGAGACCCAAGGTCTTCATTTTAGCTCGGGCAAAAATGCTTTCATATAACCACCAAAGTTTTTTTGTTGGTTCATGTTTTGAAATATTTTCAAAATGGCGGAACCACACAGTATTCAGCTCACAGAGCCACTTAAATACACAAAATTAAATGCTTTGACATAACAATAACACTTAGATATTATAATTTTATGAAACAAAGTAAAAATTAAAGATTCTTTAGACACTTTTTAGCATGTTATTTATACATATAAATCATATAATGTAGTATTGGTAGTACAGTCATCTGCAAATTCTGCAATAATATGTTACTCTTCGAAGGCCGCAAAAATATGTGACACGCTCTTGTGGTTCTACAAGATCGTGCCCAGGGTTCGAAATTATCCAGATAATTAGTCTTTGATAATTATCGGATAATTATCCGAGGTATGGATGGTGCTATATTTATTTTCTTTGAATTCTGGGGCGTTTTTTTATTTTTCAGGTTTAAATTTTAATTCGATAATTACCAGGCATAAAAATCATGATAATTATCAATATAACTATTATTAATAATTATCCTTTCGAACCCTGATCGTGACATATATTTTTGCGGCCTTGGCTGTGTAAAATATTTTTGCAGGTGACTGTACTGGTAAAAAAATAACAATTGCAACATTATACAAGAAAGAGTGGCGGTCAAAAATTAGAAATGAAATTGTCTCATTTTAAATCCGAACAAAACGAAAGCAACCCTGTTCAATTTAATATGATCCAAATTTAGTTGGAGTAAGTTTGTACTATACTTCGTTTTTTTAGCATTAGAAATAAGGTAAACAATCTTGATGTGTCTTTTAATTTAAAAACACATTTTAAAAATAAGTTACAGCAAATATGTAACAATTATGAATCTAATACGATCATTTATATTCTTCTGCTTTCATAAGTAATAGTTACTGATTTTTAAAAAGCGTTTTTCAATTAAAAGACATGTCAAGATCACTTCAAAGAGTATTAAATCACTACGTTTTAAGAGTCGGCACTCTCGAACAAGCCTTAAACCGAATTAAGAACGTACATTGTGCCAACACACCAAATACATGTCAATACTGCCAACACAAAAAAAAACAACGCTAGGGCTCGACACTTCCGGTACCTACTGTTTATCGATATCGATAAATGTGCGATACGTGCTGTTGTACTGTACTACTGTAAAAGTAAATATTGAAAATCAGGTGGATTAAGAAAATAAATGCAAAATATAAAAATAATTTTATTTTACATAATAAAGATAAGATACAGATAGTTTTATATTTACGTAGGCATATTACAATACGCTTATGAACGTAACTAAAGCTACAATCTACTTTTAGAGCACTCCTGCAAACACTGAGTCTTGCCTGTGAAGGCTGTGAACTCCAACTTCCCACAAAGGGAAAAAGCTGTCAGGCTCATTCACTTGTAGATATTCAGAGGTTGGAGTTTCATTCAGCCTTTGTATAGGTAAATATTCCAAATCCTCATTACCTGTTACCTTTACCCATAGTCGATATCTGAAATAAAGGGATTATCGATAAGTTGTTCGCACACTATTCGTGTCTTAGGTTACCTAGTTTTTACAAGAAGAATGTTTTCGTTTCAATCAAGGATGGTAAACGATAAAAACTACTCCAAACTAATTAAATTAGTATCTGGGAACGACTCAAAATGAAAATATCGCACAAAAACATCAGTTTACCGACCTGTTCGAATCAAGAGGAAATCTTGCTAAAAATATATCAGAAGTAAGTTTCCTTACACGCCTGACCCCACAAACTTCACATTTTCTTAAAGATTTGCCCCCCATTTAAATAAAAGCTAAAGTTATTTGGTCTAAACACAAAATTAACACGTAACATAACCGCTTTCACCACAATTTAGAATGACGGTAGACGTTTTACCGATCATACCAACCTAAAGAAAAGTAGGTATAATACGTCTATGTTTGAAAGCAAGTATGGTATGTGTTACCAAAATGCAACAGCAGTCATTTTAATTCGATAAGATTATTTACTATGCCTCAACGTTGGTAACAAGTACGTTCCTAAGTTATCATAGTATGGGGTGTCGATGGGCTGGATCACTTACCTTCTTTCAAGTTCTTTCTAATGCTAAAAAAACGAACTATAGTATTAATTAGGGTCATACACGTCTTATTGTATGGCTAACTCGTTCGCATCTTTCCTGTAGACACCGCAAAGTTAACAGAATCTTACACTGTAGTTTTACAGGCGGGATACATCTTTTCAGTACCGGAGACAGCCGTGGCTCACTCCGCGATTTCGTCGCGTCCCTACAAGTACATGCGGCCCACACCAATGTTGGTGTCTAGCCATAGTTGTTGCTCGCGCTTGCGCCACCTAGCGGTCATATCTGTCGTAATAGACGCGTTTTGTTAGAGAGTGAATCTTCTGTACCAAGAACTATTATTTATTCAGTACCGGAGACTAAAATAAGAAATCGTTCGGTCGTTAGCTTCTATTGTATTGTCCACAGAAGAGACCTTTTCGTAAACTGTGTCAACCCATTAAACTCTCGCTTTTTGTACACATATTTAATTACACAAACGGGTCTACCGCGATATAGTTACATTGTTTCAGCTGGTTCAACTCAGCTGAAACGTCGGAATTTAAGGTAAAAACCAGGGATGTTGCGAACATCCGCATCCGCAACTGCGGAACTTCCGCATTATTTTCAACATCCGCATCCGCATCCGCATAAAATCGATGCGGAGCTTATGCGGATGCGGATGTCGAACAAGTCGGTACAGGAACGTCTTAGCGGCGGCGTAAGTGCTAGGTAATTTCGTCATTACCTATAACGAAATCGTCTAGATCCAGAAAAGTCGGCCAAGTTACTGTTTAGTAAGTATAAATAACGCATCTATATTCTTGCTCAAATACTAAACATTTCGTTTTTTTTTTAATAAAAAAATACTAGAAATGTAATATTTGACGTTTCCTAAGTACCTAATCTTGACATTCGCATCCGCATCCGCGGATGTGTGTCATTAAATATCCGCATCCGCGGATGTCAAAAAATCTGCACCCGCAACATCCCTGGTAAAAACTATGAAACTATATCGCGGTAGACCCGTTTGTGTAATTAAAAATGTGACCCAGTAGCACAGAATAAGTAATAGTATTATCATACAGAACGGCCACGCACCGCCCCGCCCCGACTCGCATTACCTCGCCCGCGACAGGCCGCGACATGAATGTGTGCGTAAGTCGCTCTACTGAGAGCATGTCAGAAGTCCGTCAGATACACAATGACGCGTGTATAGTACAGACGTGCCGCGCACACATATAAACGCAAATCATTTTTAGGGTTCCGTACCCAAAGGGTAAAAACGGGACCCTATTACTAAGACTCCGCTGTCCGTCCACTCGTCTGTCACCAGGCTGTATCTCACGAACCGTGATAGCTAGACAGTTGAAATTTTCACAGATGATGTATTTCTGTTGCCGCTATAACAACAAATACTAAAAACAGAATAAAATAAAGATTTAAGTGGGGCTCCCATACAACAAACGTGATTTTTGACCGAAGTTAAGCAACGTCGGGCGGGGTCAGTACTTGGATGGGTGACCGTTTTTTTGCTTGTTTTCTTGTTGATGGTGCGGAACCCTCCGTGCGCGAGTCCGACTCGCACTTGGCCGGTTTTTTTTGATGTATGGCGTGTCCGCCCTGTGCCAGTAGGACCGTGGGCCGCTTGCGGTAGTGGACGTGTATCATAGACTAGGAATCCTCTAGACGGAGTTTAGAGCAATTATTTCATGAAACCGATGCTGCCAAAATACGGGGGTGCGGGGGGATGAGGTGAGCGAATCCCGTGCCGTGATTGGTCCGTTCAAAGACACGGACCAATCACGGCACGGGATTGACTCGAAGATGGAGTAAAACTACCGTATAAGTGGCAGAGGGGGGAGCGTTACTATGCTCAGTCTAGAGGGTGTCTTGTCTGTGACGTGTATACACGTCAGCAGAGGTCGATGCACTCGATGGGGTCAGTTTGTTCGGTGCACTCGATGGGGTCAGTTTGTTCGGTGAAATCGTCGGGCACGGATCGGACGTCCGATATGACCCCTAGGGGGGGAGGCTGCATTATCCGCTCCTGGGGGTTCGGATCTGTCGCGTCCTGGAAATTATAATAATCCATACTAATATTATAAATGCAAAAGTGTCTGTGTAAAAAAAAAGCGCTGGTGGCCTAGCGGTAAGAGCGTGCGACTTGCAATCCGCAGGTCGCGAGTTCAAACCCCGGCTCGTACCAATGAGTTTTTCGGAACTTATGTCCGAAATATCACTTGATATTTACCAGTCGCTTTTCGGTGAAGGAAAACATCGTGAGGAAACCGGACTAATCGCAATACGGGCCTAGTTTACCCTAGTTTAGGTTGGAAGGTCAGATGGCAGTCGATTTCGTAAAAACTAGTGCCTACGCCAATTTCTGGGATTAGTTGCCAAGCGGACCCCAGGCTCCCATGAGCCGTGGCAAAATGCCGGGACAACGCGAGGAAGATCATGAAAGTGTGTCTGTCTGTTACCTCTTCACGCTTAAACCGCTTAACCAATTTAGTTGAAATTTGGTATAGAGATAGTTTGAGTCCCGGGGAAGGACATAGGGTAGTTTTTATCCCAAAAATCATTCTTTAAGGGGGTAAAAAGGGGGGTGGAAGTTTGTATAGGGAATCGATAAAAAATAAGCTACCCAAATTACTAACTCCAGGAGACCAGACGAAGTCGCTGGCAAAAGCTAGTATAAAATAGTTCTAAATATAAATAACTAGCGACCGGCCTTAACAAATTATACAATTAAACCTTCCTCAATAATCACTTTATTGATAAGTGAAAACCGCATGAAAATCCGTTCAGCAGTTTTTGAGTTTATCGCGAACACACACACACACAGACAGACGCGGCTGGGGACTTCACTAAATAGTATAAAACAAAGTCGCTTACCGCTGTCTGTCCCTATGTATGCTCAGATCTTTAAAACTACGCAACGGATTATAATGCGGTTTTTTTAATAGATAGAGTTTATGTTGGAAGGTTTATGTATGTAAGTTTCTTTTAAGTATTAATTTTAATTTGTTTGTAGTTTTAGTTTATTTTAATAAGATTTTAGTTGTAATTTAATTTGTAATTTGTATCTTTTTTTATTCTGTTTCTTAGCATGAAATATGATGTTTTTAGTTGAAAGAAAATAAACAAATACCTATTTCTTTAATTATCTGGTTTATGTATAATTTGTTAACCCGTGCGAAGCCGGGGCGGGTCGCTAGTTATTTTATAAAGTGTAGTGATAAACAATGTGAAAACTTACCATAAAAGATATAACATCCATGGGTATCTTATCCTCCCAATCCACTGTTCGATCGGTCTTCAAGACCGGCCTACTCGAAGCCTCCGCTTTATCCTTCGTAACATCATCATCATCATCATCTATTATTTCATACTTAATCTCACACCCGCCTTGAGCGTTCTCGCTCAACAACAACTCGACTTCGCTCAAAGTCTTCTCCATGGAACCCTCGCTACGCTTGCGTTTCTTTTTACTCCCACCCCCGTCTACGTTAAGAACGATGTTCAAATCGTTCATTTTGATTACTTCTACATTTGAGTTTTGTTTCTTCCCCTCCATCTGAGATACTAAGAAGTTGTAATATCCGCTAGTTACTTTATTTTTTTCTTTTTCTTGTGTTTGCAATCTGTGTCGTAGTTTTGAGTTATTTTGCTTGGGTGTCAATTGTGGGGTCACAAATGTTTGTATATTTAGGGGGTCTTCTGACCCACTGTCAGGGGTCAAAGCTGGGGTTACATTTTGAATGTTTGTAGCACTCCTCAGTATCCCATTATCGAATATTTGCATTCGTGGTGGGGTCACAAATGTTTGTATATTTAGGGGGTCTTCTGTCCCGTCAGGGGTCAAAGGGATTACATTTTGAATGTTGGGGGCACTCCTCAGAGTCCCATTATCGAATATTTGAAGTTGTAGTGAGGGTACGTATACATTGCCATCTATGCCTTTGACCTGTAAACAGAGGTCATTTGTTAAGTTTTTAGGCAACAGAGGGCGTACCAATAAACAAGTGCGACAGAGAGGCAACACGTCGTACGTGATCCGTGGTAGGCCCTCTGACTTTGAATTCTAGGGGGTAACATTTAATTAAAGTTATTAGGGAGTTTCTATATCGATAAATTAAATTATAGATACTTTCCCTAATATAACTTTTATTTATCTATGTTTTGTTTGTAACTGTATTACTGTATATTATTAGACAGCTGAAGTAGATGGAATTGTACGGATTATAGCTAGAGAAATACTATATATATTTGAAGATTTGAACATTATAAAAATAAATATATAAGAAAGTGTAAAGTATTATATTTGCAAATTCATCTCCTGAAGTAGAATCAGAATGATTTATTTGTAAACATAGGTATATCTTAGGTATATACATTTGAACATTATTTTTTGCCGGTTGGCATACGCTAGATGGCGCTTTAGCCTTCTAAGGCCCAAGGGCCTACCTATAGTACCTATTCAGTTCGATGTAATTTAAACCATGTTCAATTGGAACAGAGTCGCTTTTGCTTTGTTCCGTTCAATTTTCAAACAACGCAAAATCAACTCTATTTTCTACAAGTTAGATTCAAATTTCAGTGGCAAATTGGATGTTTCGTATGTATGGCTGGGCCTTAGGAAATACACAATGCACAACCATAGACTAGGAATCCTCTAGACGGGGTTTAGAGCAATTATTTCATGAAACCGATGCTGCCAAAAAGACTGGGGTGCGGGGGACGAGGCGAGCGAGTCCCGTGCCGTGATTGGTCCGTTCAAACACACGGACGTCACACAAAGACACTTTGACTCGAGAATGGAGTAAAACTACCATATATTTGTGGCAGAGGGGGTAGCGCTACTATGCTCAGTCTGGAGGATGTATTGTCTGTGTGTACAACCATAGAGAAAAAAATACATAGAGTGCTCACTCCATACATCAGTTTTAGTATCAAAAAGACTATTAGCATCTTCTTCGTCTTATCTCAACAGCATAAGACTTTCCGGTTGGTGCTACATCTATTGTCAAGTAGCAGTACTGATAGTTCCGCTAGATGTAGACACTGAAATTAATAGTCTGAACTGATGTATGGAGTGAGCACTCTTGTCTTACTATATTTATCTATGGTACAACTCACCATAGGATGTAAAACAATTTGCTTTGTCTCTTTATTAACCACTCGCACATGTTTCAGCTCTGGGTCCACGGAGATCTTGGTTTTGGCGCTCAGCGGCGTGGGCGCCATGGGAGCTAACGCGGGCGCCGTGGGCGCCATCGTGGGTGCCATTACTATGGGCGCCAGGGCAGGCATGGGTGGGTTGCCGTGTTGCATGACTACCATCATGTCTTGCCTGTGAATTTACATTTAATTACTATATTGATAAAAAGACCGGCCAATTGCGAGTCGGACTCGCGCACGAAGGGTTCCGTACCATTACGCCAGCAACGGCAAAAAATCACGTTTGTTTATGGGAGCCCCACTTAAATGTTTTTAATATATGTAGCGGCAACAGAAATACATCATCAGTGAAAATTTCAACTGTCTAGCTATCACGGTTCATGAGATACAGCCTAGTGACAGACAGACGGACAGTGTAGTCTTAGTAATAGGGTCCCGTTTTTACGGAACCCTAAAAAAGAGTCGGCAATATATTTGAATTGGGCTCCCGGACACTATAAGTTAACCAAGACAATGAATGACTGTTAAGGCTGCGGATTGGACGCACGCGACCAGCGGCGCGGCAAGCGGTGACCGCAAGACTCATTCATTCACATAGATATAGTTGGTCAAACCAATTTGAAAACTACACTCATCCTTTTCTTTTGGGTGCTAGTGCTAGTGTAAGACAAAGATAGTATGATTCTCTCTGTCTATGTTTGAAATGAGACAGTCTTTTGATACACTATAGATAGAATACTCTTTATTGCCACACCTCAGTAAAAATATACAAAAGAAAAAACAATTTATTAAATATAGAGGCAGGCAACAGGCGGTCTTATCGCTAAAGAGCATAAGTAAGCCTAGTAAGACTGACCGTTGCGGCGGTGAGGGCACCACCAGCGTGTCGGTGCGGCGGAGCTCGTAACGCGGGACCTCACGCAGCGCTGCGTCCAGATCCAGGGCTCGCCGGGAGATACTTTCATCGTTTAACACCTGAAAATAGAAAAAAAGTACAGCATAGATTTACTAAAATTCCCGCACAGCTAAAGTCACTTTCGTACGAGGAAAGATTAGTCAAGCTGGGCCTGACAACACTGCAAAAAAGGCGGGAACGTGGCGACTTGATCGAGACGTTCAAAATTATGCATGGATATTACGACTGTCCAGAGCTAAGCGACCTGTTCACTCGAAACCCAAACACGCGCACAAGAGGACACTACCTTAAACTAGTAACAACAAAGCATAAAACAAATATCGGGAAAAACTTTATTGCAAATCGTATAGTAAATGCTTGGAACAAATTACCCTCTGAAGTTGTGAACTCTACAAGTGTGAATCAATTTAAAAATAGACTCGACAAACTATCAAAACAGTGAAATCGTGCTAAGTGAACTATGATTTAGATGCACCAGCAACAGCTGCCTGTCTAAAACGAAATAATAATAATAATAATAAGAGGGGGGAACACAACTATCCGCCTATCGTTCAAGAATACTGCCTCTGTTTCAGGCTCTTGAACCCACCATCACCGTGTCGGAGCAGCGATTATCGGATCAGGTGCGCGTCATTCAGCGGCTGAAGCGGTTGGATGACTCGACACTTGATCGGCTTCGCCTGGAGGCTCTCTCTGCTTGCGCGGCCTCCACCTTGGCGCAGGGCCCGCCCGCGACGTCGCCGGATCCGGTGCCGACACCCGACCAGGCACCGGGGGCACCGCGGGTGGATCTCAACGCCGACGAGGAGGAGATCGCGCAGTGTGTGAGTAGTACAGCCAATGAGCAATTGAGGACTCTGGATGAGGCGATTACGCAGTATCGCTCCACTCCCAACACTAGGCCACGATTACCACGTTTGCCTATGAATAGACGCAATCTAGCGCTAATGGGAGCCCTAAACGCTTTACTAGAGCCATATCTACGGACTAGTAAAGATTTAGATGATACGCACGCGATCATGTATTGCGGAGCCATCGCGGCGTGCCGTGTTGCACGAGTCAAGCTTCCGGACTCTGAACGTGCACCTAGGACCGACGGAGGTGCCCCCGCATGGCAAATACGGATCGAGCGACGTATCAGCTCTTTTAGGACTCTTATTGCAAAGCTGATCTGCTTTAGGGGGGGCAATAACCGCCCCTGAGTAATGCGCTTTGTGAATCAGGCGTTCGTGGGGACGGGTATTGAGCCCCGCGACTATATTGCCAATATCACGGAGCGCATCGACTTTCTTAAGCAGAAAGTCTATGCATGGGCAAACCGTATTCGCCGCTACAGAGAGCGTGTGGATCGATTCCAGCAGAATCGTCTTTTCCAGAGTGACCAAAGGAAGGTGTACCGAAAGTGGGAGGAAACTAACCTTCGTGAGTCCGACACGCAGCCGCCGGATCCTACTGCCATGACTGACTTTTGGCGTAGCATCTGGTCGGTGCCTGTCGGACACACCGAGGGGAGTTGGATGAATGTTGTCGAGCGTGAATGCGAGTCCATCGAACCTATGGGGGTAGTCACTATCACCCCCGATGACGTAAGTTGTGCCATCCGCACGACCCAGAACTGGAAAAGTCCTGGGCCGGATGGATTGCACAACTTCTGGCTAAAATGGTTCCGATGCTCGCACTCGTGCTTGGCAGCACAATTTCAACAAGCCCTTGAGCTTGGTTCTCTCCCACCTTCCTTAACAACTGGTGTCACCTTCCTGCTCTATAAGTCCGGTAGTACCACGGAAGCGAAGAACTACAGACCCATCACGTGCTTACCTACACTCTATAAGCTCCTTACATCCATTTTAAGGACAAAAATCAACGCGCACATTGTCGCTAACAATATTTTGGCCCCCGCTCAAAATGGATGTAGGGTTGGGTCCCGTGGTACTAAAGAGCTCCTCCTCATAGACATGACCATTTGCCAACAAATCCGGCGGAACAGGGAGGCCCTCTCAGCCGCTTGGATTGACTATAAGAAGGCCTATGATTCGGTGCCTCATTCATGGCTGGGGAGGGTCTTAGAGCTGTATAAAGTTAATGCAGCTTTGAGAGCCTTTCTAAGCGCATGTATGAGGCAGTGGACCACAGTCCTTCGTCAACCAGGAGGTGGGGATGACCGCCCTGGCCCGCAGTATATCATAAGGATTGAGCGAGAAATATTTCAGGGTGATAGTCTGAGTCCCCTATGGTTCTGCCTAGCTCTGAATCCCCTCAGTACCCTGCTGAAGGATTTGGGTCTAGGTTGCCGGCTTCGGAGAGAGGGTGAAGTCATTTCTCACCTTCTGTACATGGATGACCTCAAATTATTTGCACCAAATAACCAAGACTTGAAGGAGCTACTGAACACCACCGAAGTCTTCAGTAGTGCCATCAACATGGAGTTTGGTGTTGATAAATGTGCGGTTATGCATGTACAGCGGGGGAGGGTTGTAAACTCAACAAATTTACAACCTTCTGAGACAATGTCTTTCAGATCTATCTCTGAATCAGAAACCTACAAATACCTTGGTATGTCACAGTCGTTGGGTATTGAGGACGAGGGTATTAGACGGTCGGTGAAGGAGCGCTTTTTCAGTCGGCTCACAAAAGTCCTTAACAGTCTTTTGTCAGGAGGCAACAAAGTGCGCTCCTTCAACGCCTGGGTAATGCCCCTACTCACATACTCCTTTGGCATACTAAGGTGGACTCAGACCGAGCTGGACGCCCTGGATCGGAGGGTCCGATCACTGCTCACCGCACATCGCATGCTACACCCACGCTCGTCAGTTATGAGATTGTACATCCCACGGAAATGTGGAGGCCGAGGCTTCCTAAACGCCAAGGATCTCCACAACCGCGAGGTGTACAATCTCAGGAATTATTTCCTTAACAACGAGTGTGGGATGCATCGTGATGTGGTGGCAGTAGACAGGAACCTCACGCCGCTCTCCTTGGCAAACGAGAACTGGCGCAAACCTGTGGTACTAAGTACTGCGGATCGCAAGGCGGCATGGGAGAGTAAGGTGCCTCACGGGACCCGATGTGGACCTGCTCGCGTCGGTGAACTGGCTACGATTCGGGGACCTCTTCGGAGAAACCGAGGGTTTTGCCTGTGCAATTGCGGACGAAGTAATAATGACGAACAACTATCGGAAATATATCCTGAAGGACGGTACGGTCGACATTTGTCGGGCATGCCGCCGTCCCGGTGAGTCACTCAGGCATATCATTTCCGGTTGTTCTCATCTTGCTAACGGCGAGTACTTGCACAGACATAATCTCGTAGCCAGGATTATTCACCAACAGCTTGCTCTTCTATACGGTCTTGTGGACCGCGAAGTACCGTACTACAAGTATTCACCTGTGCCAGTTCTTGAGAATGGTCGTGCCACGCTCTATTGGGATCGATCTATTATCACTGACAGGACTATTGTAGCCAATAAGCCTGATATTGTGATAATAGATCGAGCGCAACGCCGGGCCGTGCTAGTTGATATCACCATCCCCCATGATGAGAATCTCGTGAAAGCCGAGAAGGACAAGTCCAGTAAGTACCTAGACTTGGCTCACGAGATAACCCCCATGTCAATGTGGGATGTTGATTCGACGATCATTGTCCCGATAGTTGTTTCAGCGAACGGTCTAATAGCGAAGAGTCTCGACCAACATCTTGAGAGACTCTCGCTAGGTGGTTGGATCAAAGGCCAGATGCAGAAGGCGGTAATCTTGGACACGGCGCGGATAGTCCGCCGGTTCCTCTCTCTGCGGCCCTGACCACCGGTAGCTTGGGCCCTGCCCCGCTGCCGGCGGCATTCTAGGTTAGGTTTTTTATAATGTGTTTATATGTATTTTTTATTGTTTTGTAAGTGTTTTTATATTTTACTTTTATATTCATATTATAAATAACCTAACGTAAGAGGAAAGATAAATAAAGGAATAATAATAAAATCGACCAACATCTTGAGAGACTCTCGCTAGGTGGTTGGATCAAGGGCCAGATGCAGAAGGCGGTGATCTTGGACACGGCGCGGATAGTCCGCCGGTTCCTCTCTCTGCGGCCCTGACCACCGGCAGCTTGGGCCTTGCCCCGCTGCTGGCGGCACCCTAGGTTAGGTTTTTTATAATATGTTTATAAGTATTTTGTATTGTTTTTGTAAGTGTTTTTGTATTTTATTTTTATATCCATATTATAAATAACCTAATCTGAGAAATTAAATGAATAAAGGAAATAATAATAAAATCTTCTGTCAGATCCCAAGGGCTCTAATTTGAGCCAGAACGCTTATGGTGACGTCACACACGTGGGAGTTGACGGGGTAATCGAATTTAAACTGTTGTGAGACATACTAACATTGAATAATTTTACGGTTTAGACTCACTTGTACGCGATACACGGCTGTCGTGAACGCCGCTCGCACTGTTAGTGCTTGAGAAAGGAGACCTAGGCTCTCCGAAACATGTCGCGCGAGTGACTTAAAACAAGTGAGTCTAATCCGTAAAATTATTCAAAATCTTCTTTAATAAGTATTTAAAGGCAGACATTCAAGTGCCCGTCATTGTCCTAAATGTATATGTTTTATTTAGTTATTTTACGATGTATGAGGCAAACGAGCAGACAAAACCTAATGGGAAGCGATTACCATCGCCCATGGACACCCGCAACACTAGAGGGGTTGTGTTGCGAGTCTTTGAGATGGGAGTACGCTCTGAGGGCCATGAACCATGTGTTTGACCTGTTAGTTACTTGGTACTCTGTTGCACTTGTAAATTCGTACATAAGTGTGACGTGACAGGGATGCAGCACCGTGGTTCGTAGCAGGGATGTTGCGAACATCCGCATCCGCATCCGCAACCGCAGAACTTCCGCATTATTTTCAACATCCGCATCTTCATCCGTATCCGCATAAAATCGATGCGGAGTTTAATGCGGATGCAGATGTGAAACAGGTCAGTACAGGAACGTCTTAGCATTGGCGTAAGTGCTAGACTGCTAGGTAATTTAGTAATTAACCAAAAAAACCTATTAGAAATGAGCAGTCAAGTGTGAGTGGGACTTATGTACGGAACCCTTGGAATGTGAGTCCGACTCGCACTTGGCCGGTTATTTTAAATAAAAATTACTAAAATGTAATACCTATTTGACGTTTTTTTATGTACCTATCTTGACATCCGCATCTGCGGATGTGAGCCTTTAAAAATGTCAAAAAATCGGCATGCGCAACATCCCTGGTTCATAGTAATCCCTCTCATCATCATCAGTTTCATGATGAAACCAAACCAATAATATCTTAACCTGAGGGTACTTTTCTTTACCTTAGGGTGTGCGTTTGGCGCCTCCACACACTTGAGAACATACTTCAACTGCGCCGCGTCCATGTTGGTGAACAGATCGCTCACCCGAGCGGCCAGCTCTAGGGTTCTGACGAACCGGGCCGCTGATAGCGCTAGGGCTTCGCATATGACGCATACTTGGATTGCCCCCTGAAACCCAGGTAGTAGGTACTTTATATAATTATTTAGTAAATACAAATTATTGTAATTATTACTAGGGCTCCGTACCCAAAGGGTAAAAACGGGACCCTATTACTAAGACTTTCCGTGTACACTTCTTTAACACTAAACACTGGGCTTATTTCTCGCTTCATGTTTATCATCTATTTTCCAAATTGATCACATAAACCTGCATCTATATAACAAGTGCACTTACCCTAAAACGAATTGCCAATTTACTTATTAAGTTCCTCAAATGTACAGGCTTGACGAGTCTCGTCTCCACTGTAGAACGAAAACATATACCGCAATAGTGACCTCTCCCGCGTTTTATCGACTCATGTATTTGTACAATGCCAATTGTACTCATGGCGGAGGATCTTACATCAATTTAGCGATATACTATGCGGGTTCTTAGTTATAAAAGAACTTTGTTGTTATTTTTGTGCACAGAAATGATAACGCGCAAGTAAAACAATTTTATTGACAATGACATTTCGTATGACAGATTGTTTTTTTTTATTGCCACAGGTTTTGGGCCAGCCCTATTCTCTGCTTTATTGGATGCTCGTATTTTTTGGATAGCAACACTGTTGAATGAATGGAAATGCTATTCATGTTGCAGTGAATGATAAAGTGTACCTTATGACAATGTATTAGCTTATGTTATCAAATATCAGCAACAATATAAACAGCACCGACAACTTTGTCGCACTTACCCCCAATTTAGACTCTCGCGCGAGCCACCAGAGACGCGAGTGTAAGCGGTGGGCTCGCGGCTCGTCTCGTGGCTCGCAAGCTCGTCGAGCTAATATAATTTAAACACTAACGGCACGGCATAAGGTTTATAACCGAATGACAAGCCGAACGAGAGTGTAAGCGGTGGACTCGCGTCTCGTGGCGCGGCTCGCGGGCAGCCAAGGCATCTATACAATACAATACAAATCCTCTTTATTGCACAACCTCAGAATAAATGTACATGGAAACACAAATAATACATGAAGACAGAGGTAAACAACAGGCGGCCTTATCGCTAAAGAGCGATCTCTTCCAGACAATCTTTAGGTAGTGGAGAAATGAAAAATGATATAATTAGGAGGTGCAAAAAAACTAAATTTAAACTAGAAAGAATACCTTTAAATTTTAATTCTACAAAAGTAATACAATACATATACATTTCAAATACCAAGGCCCGATTGCACTTGAAACTTAACAATGGGACTCATAATGTTTGCAATCTGCATTGTTTAAAAGGCGTTTAAGCAAAAGGGTCTAGCCAGGTATCTTTTGTTATCACTAATCCTATTGTTAACGCCCAATGACCGTCTCAAGTGCAATCGGGCCTTGGTATTTGAAATGTAGTGTACATACATACTACTAAAATTATTTATACCTACATATATATATATATACACAACACATATACATATAATATATATATATACAATACTATAATTCTACCTTCGGCTCTATCTTCGGATGTGTGCGCGGATATTGTGAGTGTTGCGTGTCGGACTATTGACAATAATTAACATTATGTGTAGTGGGTGGTTTGAAAATGTGTTGTCTACCCCAAACTTTTTCATACACTTTTCGTCGGGTAGGTAACACAAATTTCTGTTTTGAATTTTGCTGGGACATCAGTTAGGCGCTGTTCATAAATTACGTCATCTATTTTTGACGATTTTTGCTACGACGACGACAACGCTAAACGAATTTATCGCGTAAAAATGATTATACGTGGGATTCCCAATTACGCATTAGTTGTTTTGGTTCTCCAATATATCGAGGTCAAGCGAGGCACATTTTCAGGGCTTGAGCTTAATAAGAAAAACGTGATATACTTAAATGTGCCCGGGTCGTTAACTTTTATTGTATTCATATTGTATTGTCAGCAGAAGAGACCTTTTTCTAATACGTTATTGCCCCAGATATGTCCGCGATTTTATCTAGCAGGAATTAATATATGTCATTTCCCTTCACACCAACGTGGGGTATTATAAAAACAGTCTTTTGCTAAAATTGCTAAGGGCTAACTTTATTTCTAGAATTAAAATGTGATCAAATTAGTTGAATGCTACTGCTTGGTGTAAAATTATAAACATATTTTTTACCTACCTATAATGTTTGTACACAAATACGTGACGTAGTAGTTATTGATAAAAATCTGTTGTCTAGCTTAAATTACTTTTATCTTCTTATTTAAAAATAATTTTTCAATTTAAAAAAAATTACAGATAAAGCCATTTTATTTAACGAATGACGTTAATATAAATTTATTCAGTTTAAATACATTAAAAAAACATATTATTATTAACATATTAAACGCCGGCAATATTATTATTAAAGATATACGATTTCATGCGAAATGAATATAATTATAATAACTTTAATAACTATATACATACAAAAAAAACATGTTATTGAACCTGTAGAACCACGCCCGAATACTTTAAAACGCATTCATGGAGTTAATGGAGTAGGTTACCAGTAAGACTCCCTTAATTACAATAGTAGATATTTTTATAAGTACTTACTAATTTACTTGTATAAGTTTTAGTACATATATACATTTGCCAGCATATAATAGATCAAAAACTTACCTTGTTATTTTAACAACTCAACACCCGCTAGGCTAGAACAAATTCCAAAATCAAACTGCGAATGAAATGAACGAATGATAACTGTAACTGCGATAAAGTACAAACATATTTTATGTCAGCGGACAAAACTGGAACTAACTATACTGCGTACTAATTGTGCGATTACAGCGCTACTTTGAATCCTGCAGCTAAGTTTGTATCCGTAATCGTTGTAGCTGGCAACACAAACTGCTTAAAAAAAAAGAATACTTCTTTGCTTTTGGCGGGAACTTGTACAGCTTGTACTTCAAAGCGGAAGAATTTTAAAGATATTTAAAAGAAAAACATTTTTTGGGCCCGGGGAAATTACTTCGTTGCGACAGCTCCATCAATTTGTTAAAAGAAAACATTATTATTACGTAAGTTATGGATATTTTCGTCATCTAATACCCACAACACAAGCCTTAGGTATCTTATTGAGCGTACTGCGGGACTGGGCTAGGTCGTTTTGTACGATTGTCCCATTAAAAGTTATTTATTTATTTCACTACTTTGCGTTACCCAGCTCAGGATTAACCCAGTGTTAATCAAAGCTGATAATTGTATCATCTAGGTATCTAATTAAATTTATACAAACAAACACATAAAAATCATCAAAGTATTTATTCAGCTTAAATAATAATTAATCATAAAAATGGCACAATTATAAATCAATAAGTTTAACCAATATTATTTGACTGGCATTTTTGTAAAAGCTATAAATTTAATTCAGGATAATAGGCATTTTCACTTAACTGTGCACCTTTAACGGCCGGTTAGCAATTACAAAACTGACGGTCAATGTCAGATCCCAACACATCCCAATGATCCCATACATTTTGATTTTTACGGTTAGACGTTACTGAAACACGACTTAAGTCGCGCTTTAAGGTGCACAGTTAAGTGAAAATGCTCTAATACCAAGTGAATTTGCTTCGAACGTGACTTATATTATAATCTTCTAGACCAGCGGTCGGCAACCCGCGGCCCGTGAACCTGTCACTTGCGGCCCGCGAGCCTCCCTGGCTATTTTGTATGTAATATTGACAAACAACAATGTCTAGTCTAGTGATAAATATTAACAAAGTGCAGCCATGGTGCAGCCCGCGTCAACTTCGTTACCTACTATGTGGCCCTTGGCTGCTAAAAGGTTGCCGACCGCTGCTCTAGACCCTCTAGTGAGTCTAGTGCACGACATAAAAAAATATTTGTATAAATTTGAACTTTAACAGATGTCAATAGAATTTAATGTAATAACTGCCATATATGGCTTCGTATAGTCCCCTCCACATCGGGCGCGAAGCTGCGAACGCGAGTGTGGAGTCGATTTCGCAAATCTGCGAACTTGACTCCACACACGCGTTCGCAGCTTCGCGCCGCGATTCGCGCTCGAATGTGGAGGGGGCTTATGAACTAGAGGGTTACACAAGTCGTCCGTGTGGCTACGCCCTTGGCAAGTCGCCTGACAATAAGGCCCCATTCGCACGAGAGCTTTTTCAACGTGCGTTAAAAAGCGCTTGAATCTGTCCGCACTCTAAATTCGATTTAACGACAAGGCTTAAAGTTGAAAATCCAACAACGCTTGATAAAAAGCGCCGCCGCTGTCGTCTGAATAAATACACATGTATCCATTTGTGTCATTCAAACGCTTTTTTAACGCGCGTTGAAAAAGCTCTCGTGCGAATGGGGGCTAACCGATGTCTTATTTTAGTTATTTTAAATCATTAGACTTGCGTAGAAATTGCCGCGCGAAGCAACTCGGTCCACGTAGACGTGCCTCGGGCGAAGTCTTCACCGACCGAGTTGCTTCCCGCGACAATTGCCTCGCGAGGCGGCTCGTTCTGTGTGGACCCGCCTTCTCAGATTTTTGGAACTGTATCCAATCATTCTACAAATACTTAACAAAAATATAATCACAGCACCTCTTATGTAAATATTATGTATGTATAAGAAACATGCTGCAGTAACGCCATCTATTTGTAGTTTATCTCTATAATATTTTCACATAGGTATGTACCTACATTATAACGTGTTCGGATCTGTAATGGTTTCACGAGTTTCACATACCTATAATTGGGTACGGTGACAGATGTCATTTCCATCATCGAGTTGATCAAAATGACTGAAATTGTGTTTATAGTACATAATCTATATATATAAATGCAAGTGTCCTGACTGACTGACTGACTGACTGATTCATCAACGCAGAGCCGAAACTACAAAAGCTACAAAGTTGAAATTTGCACACTAGGTTGCATTTATAAAGTGTATAAGAGATAAGAAGCGATTTTGAAAAATTCAACCCCTAAGGGGGTTAAAAAGGGGATGAAAAGTTGTATGGGGTACAAGTTTTATTTTAAGCTAGGAATTTGAAACTTTGTAAAAATGTATTATATTAAAAAACAAGAAAACTAATTTCAGCGTTTTTGAAAATTCATCCCCCAAGGTGGTGAAAAAGGGGTTGAAAGTTTGTATGGAGATCAAATATTTTTGTGAGTGTGGGACTTGAAACTTTGTATATGGGGATATTATTATAAGACAGGAAAAGTAATTTCAGCGTTTTTGAAAATTCATCTCCCAACAGGGTTAAAAAGGGGTTGAAAGTTTGAATCCATTACAAATGCTTTGAAACTTCTTAGAAAGGCATAGTAGCCGATTACAAAATAAAGTAATTGCGACGTTTTTGGAAATTCAACCCCTAAGGGAGTTAAAAAGGGGATGAAAGTTCGTCTTGGGGTGCAAATGTCATTTTAAGCTAGGAACTTGAAACTTTGCAAATAGATATTAAATTTAAATACAAGAAAACTAATTTCAGCGTTTTTGAAATTTCATCCCATAAGGTGGTGAAAAAAGGGTTGAAAGTTTGTATGGATATCAAACATTTTTTCGAGCGCGGGACTTGAATCTTTGTATTTGGGGATATTATTAAAAGACAGGAAAAGTAATTTCAGCGTTTTGTAAAATTCATCCCCTAACAGGGTTAAAAAGGGGTTGAAAGTTTGTATGTGGTTCAAATTTTAATTTAAGCTAGGTATTTGAAACTTCGGAAAAAGATATATTATTAAAATACAAGAAAACTATTTTCAGGGTTTTTGAAAATTCATCCCGTAAGGTGGTGAAAAAGGGGCTGAAAGTTTGTATGGATATCAAACATTTTTTCGAACGCGGGACTTGAATCTTTGTATTTGGGGATATTATTAAAAGACAGGAAAAGTAATTTCAGCGTTTTGTAAAATTCATCTCCTAACAGGGTTAAAAAGGAGTTGAAACTTTGAATCCATAACAAATGCTTTGAAACTTCTTAGAAAGGCATAATAGCCGATTACAAAATAAAGTAATTGCAACGTTTTTGGAAATTCAACCCCTAAGGGAGTTAAAAAGGGGATGAAATTTCGTCTTGGGGTGCAAATTTTATATTAGGAAGGAACTTGAAAATTTGCAAAAAGATATTAAATTTAAACACAAGAAAACTAATTTCAGCGTTTTTGAAAATTCATCCCCTAAGGTGATGATAAAGGGGTTGAAAGTTTGTATGGATATCAAACATTTTTTGAGCGCGGGACTTGAATCTTTGTATATGGAGATATTATTATAAGACAGGAAAAGTAATTTCAGCGTTTTGTAAAATTCATCCCCTAACAGGGTTAAAAAAGGGGTTGAAAGTTTGAATCCATTACAAATGCTTTGAAACTTCTTAGAAAGGCATAATAGCCGATCACAAAATAAAGTAATTGCGACGTTTTTTGGAAATTCAACCCCTAAGGGGGTTAAAAAGGGGATGAAAGTTCGTCTTGGGGTGCAAATTTAATTTTAAGCTAGGAACTTGAAACTTTGCAAATAGATATTAAATTTAAATACAAGAAAACGAATCTCAGCGTTTTTGAAAATTCATCCCCTAACGTGGTGAAAAAAGGGTTGAAAGTTTGTATGGATATCAAACATTTTTCGAGCCCGGGACTTGAATCTTTGTATTTGGGGATATTATTAGAAGACAATACAAGTCATTTCAGCGTTTTGTAAAATTCATCCCCTAACAGGTTTAAAAAGGGGTTGAAAGTTTGTACGGGGTTCAAATTTTATTTTAAGCTAGGAACATGAAAATTCATAAAAAGGTATTATTTTAAAACCGAAAAAAAAAATTCAGCGTTTTTGAAAATTTATACCTCAAGGTGGTGGTTTGTATGGAGTTCTAACATTTTTGTGAGAACGGGGCTTGAATCTTTGTACAGAGGCATATTATTAGAATACAAGAAAAGTAATTTCAGCGTTTTTAAAACTTCATCCCCTAAAATGGTTAAAAAGGGGTTGAAAGTTTATATAGGGTTCAAATTTTATTTACTTCAAACTTCGTAAATAGGTAGTTAGGTAGTAGGTTTTATTAAATAGAGGACATGAAAATCTTCTAAGGGGGTTGAGAGGGATTATGTCGAGAACAGTTTTATTTAGTTAGGGGCTAGAAACTTCGTAGGTTGTGAAAGACAAGTCTCATGCGTTATATAATATTAATAATTAACAAATGATTAACCGTCCTAATGCAATATTTTGCTGCATAATGTTCTAAGCTAATGTAGAATATATAACCACCAATATACAAATCCACGCGTACGAAGTCGCGGGCAGCAGCTAGTTATGTAATATCTGGGAGACCGAGCTGCTCGGAAAACATATAAAAACTCAAAAATGTGCGTTCTGCCAGAGATAAGACCTAGCTAGATCGGTTTTTCGTCCCCGAACACCTCCATATAGCAAATTTCATCGAAATCGTTAGAGCCGTTTCCGAGATCCCCGAAATATATATTATTATTATTATTAGAAGAAAAAGAAGAAATACATTTATTTAACATCTGGGTATAGAATAAGAGAATAACACACAAGTTACACAAACTACTTAGATGCTAAACAGGATCCCCACTCAGCATAATGCCACGGAAAGCCATGACGCTGATTTTCAGTGGGTACCTGACTTAAAACTAAACGAGTGACGACACATAATTCAGACACAGATTACAAAATACATACAATACAAGAGGGAAACTACAGCAAATTATATCATATTAATTAATACACTAGCAGTTTCATATTTCAGTGGCAAATTTTGGGTTTTGCATTTGTATGGCCGAGCCTTAGGAGGGTATTATACTTCGTTTTTTTTAGCATTAGAAATTTGGTAAACAATCTTAATGTGTCTTTTAATTGAAAAACACATTTTAAAAACAAGTTACGGTAAATATGTAACAATTATGAATCTAATACGATCTTTTATAGTCTTCTGCTTTCATAAGTAACAGTTATTGATTTTTAAAAAGTGTTTTTCAATTAAAAGACATGTCAAAATCGCTTACCTTCTTTCAAGTTCTTTCTAATGCTAAAAAAAACGAACTATAGTATGTGTATCGGGTGATACCAGATCCTTAACTTTACTATATAATATATCAAAAAAAGTGAAACACACATAAATCTAAATAGACTACGCATTGTGTCATATTTTTGTACAGTCGCCATCAGATATATCGGAGCGGCCGAGGCGCTCAAATATCTGAACACGCACTCTAAAGCCTTGACAATAGAGGCGTGTTCAGATATTTGTGAGCACCTTGGCCGCTCCGATATATCTGATGGCGACTGCACAAACGGTTTAATACGTAGTGAGCTTTTTGAACTACACCACAAAATTGGTTGAAAAAGAAATAAGACATTCCAATTTTAGACCATATTACACTTATTATAGTTATCATTATTCACTGTATCTGTAACATTCAAGTCATTTTCTTTATTATCGTTATATGAGTTCTCAAAAATATAATTTGGTTCTCTTTTTATCTGTACTAGATTATCTTTATCACAGCTATTTTCAGAGCTTTCCTCAATTAATTCTCTCTTTATATTTATGTTCATATATTGGAACTCTCTTTTTATGTTTATTATATTATCTGTGGCTATTTGGTTTTCTGGGGGTTCATTCGAAAGTGCTTGAATATTACTACTAATATCATTCATATTAGTAGTTTTTGATGTATCTTTTGGAACGGATGTCCAAGAATCCAAATCTTTTTCACCAACAATAGTCGTTTTCGGTATGTATTCCAGAACGGATGGCCGACGATCCATATCTTTTCCGCCAATATTAGTGTTTGTAGGTGTGTCTTCGAGAACAGATGGCCTAGAATCCATATTTCCATGTTCACCTACATTGTCAATTTCTTTTTGATTTATAATGTTGTCTGCATTAAGGGAATCGTCATTTTCATTCTCAGGTCTAGTATTGTGGTCTGTTTGTTCTGCATTCTCTGTTGGGTTCTCTGTTTCAACATTAGTTGTGTCATTAGCTATCAAGCCATTCGATAAGTTTACTTGGTTAAATACTTGTTCTTCACGCATATCTTTAGGAACTTCCTTTTGATTATTATTAAGCTCCATGTGTCCACGTTTTTCAATGCCTGGTGGTAGAGATGGAAGAAAAAGATCGTCGTCACTGTAATCATCTTCATTATTTTCTATTTCTTCATTTAGAATTCGAGCTGGGTTATTCAAATTATCTCCGTGACCATCATTTTTATTCAAATCTGTTAGAGCATTACCTCCATTATTAACATCAAGTCGGTCGCGTATTTCTTCAATGTTGTTTAAAGAATCATGAGTATTATCATTGTTAATATGTGATATTTCATTTAATATTTCTTCATCATTTATACCGTTATTAATAGTCTGTTCAATAACTGTTGGCGCATTGCTAGATACATCGTTATCTGTATAATCATCGCACATATTACTATGTCCTGCTTCTTCATTCTCTGGATTGATGTCTGTTTCCTCATCATCTGTTAACAGTGACTCCACTAGAACTAGTAGATTACTAGAACTTGGACGCATTTCTTGCCTCAAAGACTGACGTTTAGAAATATGAGAAAAGTCAGTAGGATCATACAACCAAGATTTCTCTTTTTTAATAGCAATTTCATTAGATGGTTTGGCAGTCGTAGTTTCAATTTGTTCTCTTATATTTTCGATATCAGTGTTTATTTCTTTGTTTAACGCACCTATATCCCATGCATTTAAAAACCCGTTTTCAAATGGGTTATGGAATGGGTTTATTAACAAATTTGACGCAACTAATTTTAATTGACCCTGCTTGTTTACATCAGGGGCTTGGGTAACAGCATCTGAGCCCCTTTCTGTAGTTTCATAAGAAATTGTGTCTTGAGATTCGTCGTCAGTCATATCATTATTAATTTCTTCCATTTCGTGATTCGATATATTTTCATCTTCTTTTGTATCATCTTGCTCTGTTTTTTCTATAGCTAATGTTGCGGCTTCTAAAGCCACATGTTCTTCGTTTCGGACGCCTGCGTCAGCTGCTGCCATCCCTACCGTATTCACGTTCTGGTTGCCAGCCTGGCAACCAGTGCCAGCCTCATCACTGGAACTTTGGATTGCATGTTCAGTTTTTATAGCTCTAATCTGAATATTGTTTAAACCTTCATTTTGTGCTTCATCTTCATCACTTGAATCAATTTCAATGACTTCCCCGTCCGAATCAACCTCAATAACTTCAGGAGTAATATTTTCAATAACAATTGGTATTCCGTTCTGATGATGTTCATAGGCATGTGCCACTAACTCTCCCTGAGTGAAGAAATTGTCGCATTTTAGGCAAGGATATTTGGCATCTTTTCCCGGGCATACAATTATGTGTTTATCAGCGGTTTCTTTTCTTACGAAACAAAGGCCGCATAGGCATTTATACAGTACTTTGGAATGATTAGCATTACTGGTGCTCGCAGTATTCTGTAATTTGTTAGCATTAAGTACTTCATTGTTTTTTTTATCATTTTCATGGTTAAATAACACAATCTTATATGCTTCTTCGCTTTTGTGATTCTTTGTATGATTGTTTATAGCCAATCGATTGTTGAAGGTCCTTTTACAAAACTTGCAAGGATAACTACTTTTTACTTTGACACAAGTGTCGTAGTTCACAGTATGGTTGTACACCGCGGCCGGATCGACAAAATTATCACATTTACAACATCTGTAAAGGCTGTATGAACCTTCACGCAAGACCCTCATTTTGACAGATCGTGTGTCAGCATAAATGCTTTCAGAGATCATTTTTTTCACTACAGGCTCGGCCATATCAAAACAATTGAACCAATTTTCAAAGGACAGGAATTCATATCTGTATTTAAAGTATTTGAACGATTCTCTGTGTATTTCTTTGTTCCTGTAATGCAAGTCAATGTGTTTCTTGTAGCATAATGGTTCAAACTTCAAATCGCATATTTCACAAATTTGCGTCACGAATTGTATATTATTCGTTATATGGTTTTGTGAATGCTCAACAGCAGCGTCGTAGGAACCTGTAGAAATATCACAAGTGGTGCATGTAAGTATAACATTAACATCATCTGAGCTCACTACTGGAATGCTTTCTTCAGCATTTGTTACTCTGTTTCTTGGAGCTACATTTATTTGAAGTCCCTTTTTGTGGCCTCTAGCATGTCTCTCCGCTTCCATCTTGTCATACATTTGAGTATTACATTTAGTACAAATAAAAACTCGAACCCTCCCATTTCTACTTTTCATCAGTTTCTCAACAATTATTTTTTCATCGTCATCTTTCTTCTTCTTTTTATACACTGAAGGATGTTTTTCTCTAACGTGTCCATCAATGTCTTCAAAGAGGAAATTCTTGTTACAAATCTTGCATACAACTTCAAAACCGTGTTGTATTTTCATGTGCTCATCGAACTTGCTTTTTTCTTCATAATAACAATCACATTCTTTACATTTGTGCATTTTATCTTTAATGTTACCATTATTCACATTAGTAACATTATTATTAGCTGTAGCTGTATTTGGAACTACATTGCTATTAGTAGTATTTTGAGTGGGAGCTACAGACGCATTTGCATTAACTACATTGCTATGAGTAGTTCTATTATGTGCATCTAGTGCACTTTGCGTGGGAGCTACATATGCACAGATAGGACATTGTATCTCTCTGAAAGAAGCATCGAGACTAACTACAGTGCTGTTAACAGTGCAGCCGTGTAACCTCTCTGGGTTCATCTCCTTATGAATACCTTGGTAGTGTCTGAAGAGTGTCGTTTTGTTGGCGTAAAGTTTGTGGCAAATCCGACATTCTTCTTTGATGTTCGGCTTAGGTTCTGCTGGTCGCTTGATGCCCCTGAGAAAAGTTAAGGTATAATAAGTGATGGATGCCCCAGGCCCTTGTTTCAAAATGGTAACTGTACAAATGTCAGTGTGGTGAAATAGGCCCTGTACTGCTGTATGGTTAAGGCGGATTTGCGTGAACTCCTAGTCAATAATTGGCGACAGATAGCGTAGGACCGAGAAAAGTGGTGCTATCTTGTGTCAGAGGCAAATTTTCATTTTGGGTCACTCAACCAATGGAGTAAGAACATACTAAAATAACAATAAGTTTAAAAATGGTACACTCATTGTCATTTATGAAAATATGTCATAGGTCGAAGGCTGTGAGGCAGTTCAAAAATGTTAATGCGCACAGAAAAATTTGAAATACGCGCAAAATACAATTACGGCTTAATGGCAATATTTCCGTGCATGATTGAGAAGTAGAATATTTTTGGTATATAATGTGCTAGACCTTCATGCTGTGGCAATCATTTCATAAAATTATTACATATTTGTCTATTCTAAAATGAATGAAGTGTCTATTCTAAAATGGCATTTCATGAAATGATTATATTCTATGTTCTGGTCACGACATATACGAGAAAACACACATTTAATCCCATCTCTAATCCAGATGCATGTTGCTAACATTCTGGCCTCTTAGCCCAATCGGTATAGTTTGTCGATTGGGTACAGGCCCCGAACAGCTTATCCTTTGTCTATTGTTAAGTGAAACCGCACGTGCTTCTACCTGCCTAAAAAATAGTTTGGCTGTTTTTACCGGTTATTGTATTACCACTCTATGGAGATAGCCATAAGGTTCAAAATGAACGAATGGAAAAAGAATTTTCTAGGCTGTGTGTGGTCCATTTGACACGCCGGCACTCAGTACCACGTTACTATAAAATAGAAAGAACGAAAGAGGCAGATATAGAAATTCAGATTTTTGACAATTTGTCTACTTCACTATTGGTATACATAAGTACTGAATGATTCAAGGGAGCTCACAAGTGTGATGAAAAACATTGTGCTTGCCACGTGCGGTACAGGAATTACGACGTAAATTCTTGTTTACCACCCTTAATCCTTAATTACAGTAAAGAGGGATTATAACGCGGTTTAAGAGGAATTTCCTCCCGCGATGCTCGGCTGTGGAATGAGCTCCCCTGAAGAAGTTTTCTCGAGGGGCTACAGTATGGGGTTCTTAAAGAATTCTCGAACAAGATAGGAGGATGAACTCAATCTCACAGCGGGCCCGAAATGGAGAAGAGTGGCCTATGATAGACCCCAATGGAAAGAGCTAGAGGCCTTTGCCAAGCGGCACACTGAGCTTAGAGTAAGTAAGTAATCATTTATTGTCAGATTGTGCATGTCAGTTTACAGATATTACAATATTATTAGATTGGTGAGTGTCACAATCAACCGGTTTACGGTATACAATTTCCTTATACCTAAAATACATACAGAGAGACATACTCTTAACTCTTAATAATAGATCAGTGGTTCCTAACCTGGGGGTAATTACCCCCGTGGGGGTAAAACTGGTATTTTACGGGGGTAATAAGCTAACCTAATATAAAAATACAACAAACGTACACGTTTTATTTTATTTTTACCATTGGGAGGAGGGGTAAAATCAGGTTCCCTCGTTAGTCATAGGGGTGACCGGACTGAAAAGGTTAGGAACCACTGTGATAGATAGATAGAAAGAAATGAAGGAGTTCACAGATTTTTAAACAGTCTGCAATGTGCATGCAACACCCCTGGAGTTGCAGACGTCCTCAGGCAATGCTGACTGCTCACCATCAGGCGGGTCATATGCTTGTTTGTCGCTAACGTGGTATAAAATAAAAGGGTAAAATTACCTGTCTCCAGAAAGCTGTTGTATTCTCTCCGTAAGGAACCTCAGCCCGTCTTGGATCTGCGACAGCTCGCTCTGATATGATGGCTGACTGCGGGCCTGGTTCGGCTGGCTCGGCCTGACTTGCGATGCGCTGGGTGACGGGTTCATGGTGCTTGTGACCATTTGGGAGCGATTGGTGGAGTTGCTGCGTTGTTGTGTCCGGGAGAACTGAGATGGATCAAGAAAGTCCTCATCCTCCATCTTTGAACTGTAATGACAGACAGACAGAGTTAACATCACATTTATATTATAACAATAACAATTATATTAAATCATTTTCAATTTTACACTCTAGGAACCGTGAAATTAACTGCCATCAGCATCACCCACACTGTTAACTGTCCATCGGTGGACCTTGTTACAAATGACATAAGGTCCACTGATGGACAGTTCAGAGTGGTGCTGTTTATACAAAGATATCAGACCATGCTAAGGCCCACTTGCACCATCCCACTAACCTAGGGTTAAGCGGTTAAACCGTTAACCCAGTGTCAAATTGTACTGGTAACCATGGTAACTCCAGGTTTAACCGGTTAACCCCAGGTTAGTGGAATGGTGCAAGAGGCCCTAAGTATTCATGGCACATGCTATATCAAGTATTTAGCTTATAAGGATATGTATACACTGTGTATGTATATATTCTTACTTGTGCAAAGTTAGAGTGGTCAAAGTTTAATATTATTGATGTTGTATCACAACCATGGTAAGTCAGTATTCTAAATTTCTAATCACTACATAGTATAAAACAAAGTCGCTTCCCGCTGTCTGTCTGTATGCTTAGATCTTTAAAACTACGCAACGGATTTTGATGCGGTTTATTTTAATAGATAGAGTGATTCAAGAGGAAGGTTTATGTATAATTTGTTAACCCGTGCGAAGCCGGGGCGGGTCGCTAGTACTTATAAAGGAAGTGAGCAAGTAAATAGTCCTAATACTCATAACTAAAAATTGTGGCATTTGATTATACTTATCTAAAGATTCTAAAGGAATGTACAAAACTGACCCTACTATCTACTATTGCAGTTGGACGTAGTAAGCGGCAACAGACAATCGTGACACTAAAACTGTGAAAAAGTAATTTAAAATGTTACCTTAGGACACTATTAAATGTATAAAACTATTTTTATGCAATGTACACACCTTTAAAGATAAATTTCTTAACTATTATTCGTTTTTAGCAATGTACGCACAATATACAAAATGTGGCGGCCCGGTAGGATCCGTTTTTCCATTTGACATTTGATTTGATTCGGGTTGCCATTACCATGCTATTCTTTTGCCAAAATTTTCAAGATCTGGTTGACCAAGTATATGTACCAACTCGTTCTCTCTAGGACTGTGTACAGCCAGCATAATTGAACTATTAGGACCAGCTCGTCATGGTTATATATTATATAGCTGGTCAACCAAATCTTGTCAGTAAGAAAAGGCGCAAAATTCAAATTTTCTATGGGACGATATCCCTACGCGCCTACATTTTTCAAATTTGCCGCCTTTTTCTACTGTCAAGATCTGGTTAACCAAGTATTATATACTTATATGTAATTGCGTAGCATTAACAACAGTAGAGAGTAACATTTTTATAAACAAGTGTGTCGGTCCAGCAGTTTGACCATGTGCGAATGTGACCCACACGATCTGCGCTGTGGTAAGTTACTCACGACCTACCATAGTGTATAGCAAGTTTGTGTCGTGGAATGAAGAAAAATGAGTGTGAAGTGTGAACGAACGCGAGTGTGAAGTGGGCTTTATATGGACTCTCAATCGCTCATAAAAATCGGAAATTGTCAGGATTTCCAATATCTGGCAACTTCTACCAAGGTCACCTTCTCCGGAAAGACCCGATTGTAGACAAGTTCGCCAACAAAAAGGATTAACAAAAAAAATACTGTAAAATTTTATATTCACTTTACTTTTTGACGAAAGATAAATTAAGTGAAATTCTGTCTTTAATTTTATTTAAAGCTTAAAGTTAATTCATAAAATTTTATTAGTCTTCATTACTCTCAAACGAGCCGTCATTTGACTACCGAGCGTACGTTCAAAAGTATACAGATTTTATGTTAGGTAAGTACGTAATGCAATCAATGTATCACCTCACGGTGAAAATAATTTATCTTTACAAATCTTATCTGTTTTAAATCTCCTTGTCTTATATTACGTACTAAAATAAAGCAGCAAAATTGTATATAATTTAGAAGTTTGTTACCAATTTGTTACTGAGTCTGAACGTGGTCTGAACTCCGAACACTCCTCAGATATTCTATATTCTATTCAGGAATTTCAGGAGAATTCCTGGAATAACTATTCCAAGGCCAAGCCAAGTAAATAGTATTGATTGTTGATGTTATTGTTATCTATCACGCACACGCTTCCTTTATGCCCAGTAAACGCACTGGTTATGCCGCTTTGGCTTAGTGCGCATTTCCTGTGTACGGGAGTGGTGTAGTGAATTGGTGTTATTTACATTGGGACCTGAAATTACAAACATAAAACTTATTATTTGAACTTGAACTTGGATTTCACGAGATATACTGAATTTATTACTGATGTGACAGACTTGAGACTAGTTTCCCGCGTATATTGAGCGATTCTGAAGTAAGTATATTTTGTTTATGATTATGAGTCATTGTTTGTTGTATACCTATACATGTTCCTCTTCCTATGGAATCTATAATATGAGGGGACTTGCAAGTGCTGATTGTACGTAAATGAGATAGTTTTGTTTCAAGCCATTAGATTGCTTTTATTTATATTTTAGATATTTTACAAGTATGTTTATTTAGTGCAGTGCATAAGTATTTTATTTTTAAAGGGGTTTTCTTTTCACAACTTCGTTTAAGTATGTATTTTAGTTTTATTTATTTTTATATTCGTTTTAATTTTTTAAGTAGTTTTCAAAAATGCTCATCAGACTGCTTACCTGTCAGCTCCCAAGGGCTCAAATTTGCGTCAGAACGCTTATGGGTGACGTCATATCGTGGGAAATGACGAGTTGTGCTCAATCCAACATGATCTTATATTATAAATTCAGAAAAGTCCTAAATTGAGAAGTTAAAATTATCAATTTTGTCTAGTCTAGTTTGATTGAAGGTTTTGAAATTTGAACAAGTTAAAGCCACTTAATTTTGCACTAAAATTATATTTTTAATCTACTTCTAAAAGAAGGAGCTTATATTTTTGTGTTTGGTTGTTTTTCTGTGTCAATAATTCAATAATTCTGAGACTATTTTAGTACCTAATTGTTTTTTAGGGCTCTATACCTCAAAAGAAAGACACTGGAACCCTTATAGGGTCACTAATGTCTCTGTCAGTCCGTCTGTCACAGCCAATTCACTCAGAAACGACTCAACCAATTCAGTTGAAATTTTTGTACACATATGTAAGTCGACAATGATGGTAGGCGATACTTTTGTTAGGAAACTGACTTTCTCACATGCATTAGATACTTTTGCATGACATTATGACTCTAAATCAGACATGTGAGAGTCATAATCATATCCAGCACCTACCCGAGTGTGCGATCAGGGTAGAGCGAGATTAAGTTTTGGCGCTCCATGCTCAGTATTTATTCCCTAGTTACCCGTCCGTTTTTTCAAGATGTTTGTTTTCACAGTATTTGCCATTTTGGCGCCCCCCTATCATTTGGCGCCTAGAGCGGCCGCTCCAATCACTCTACCCTAGATCCGGCCCTGATCATATCATAGTCATAAGTCATTATTCAGAGACAATTTCAATGTGGCGGTTTGCTTACAAAGTTAACAAGTTCCATAAAATGACACTTTAGGACTGTAACTGTACAATGTAGTGGCGACTTAGTAGTTATTTTGGCTTAAGGTTCCGTCACACAGGCGCGTTTTCCGGGCGGGCTTTTACATATAAAACGCTCACGCCCCGCCCGGAAAACGCGCCTGTGTGACGGAACCTTAAGACATGGTGTTAAATATTAGTACAGTCGCCATCAGATATATCGGAGCGGCTAAGGCGCTGAACACGCCTCTATTGTCAGGGCGTTAGAGACGTTAGAGTGCGTGTTCAGATATTGTGAACACCTTGGCCGCTCCGAAATATCTGATGGCAACTGTACATGACAAACAAAAAAACACATATACAAGAAAATTAAGCATGCATAGGTACACTAAAAAAGCATAAAAGCATAGTCTTTTTATTTGAAATTTCAGTGTTTACTATAAAAAAAAATATTTTATTAAAACAAACTTTAAAAGGTTTAAACTAGAGATGCCCCGAATAGTGGTTTTGGCCGAATACCGAATATTCGGCGACCGAATATTCGGCATAAGATGCGAACATTGTGAGTCACAATTATTACGAAAACTGTTCGCCAACAAAGCACAACGTTTGCTAAGGTCCTATATTTTTTGTAAAACAGAACTAATGAATGTAGTTAGAGTTAATCAAATCAGACCCATGATAAAAATAAAATATTTCATAATCAAAAAATGCTTAAAAAAGGGTCTTCCTATTTAACAACTTTCCAATAAAACATTTTAAATATTTTACCTAGACGAAACTGCTTGTTAAAAAATTGATTTACCTAATTTTTGGTATTTTTTTTGTGTAATTTTTCTTATTACGTAGGGCCTACAGATATTCTCGGCCGAATAGTAGGCAACATTCGGCCGAATACCGAATATTCGGCAAAGTGGCCGAATAGACCGAATACCGAATAGTTGCCGAATATTCGTGGCATCTCTAGTTTAAACAGTACAAGAAGACTTTGAAATGGGAGATGAAATGACATATGGTACATGCCATTCCCTATATGGAGAGCACGCGCGTATGGCACATGACGTATTTATAAAGTAACTTTTAGTTAGGTAATAAATCCAAATTAAACATAAAATTATTTTCCACTATTGTCTTATGCAACTGGCTTGTGTACTCACTTGCACGGGAGCTGAACTAAGGACACCAGCAACTCCAGACCATGACCTTAAGCGACGCAGCGGCGCAGCGCTACCTACGCCAAAAAATAACTCATGCCTTTTTAGTCAGAAAACCAAACATTATTTTATGTGTCGTTACAGGTAAACATGGATCACGACAGTTCAGATAGCGACGATGATCAGAACAATCATAATCGCCAGTTTAACGCAAGACAAACGGAAGCAGTGATTAAATGCGTGGAGTGGGTATTAAAAGTTATATCCAAAAAGGCCACGCAAATTAAAAAAGAAGTTAAAAAACCCACTCGAAAACAAAAAAAGGCAAAGCTAATAAAGTTCAAAGTTACTGATGTAAACATTCATATTCGAGCTTTGTGCGATACGCTCAAAAGCATACCTTCTTCATCGAGATGCCCTCAAGTAGAGGTTCGTGGCCCTGCTAGACACAGTGAAGCGGTTCCTGTAACTTCTAGACACAGTGAAGTCATTCCCGGAACTTTTAAACACAATGAAGCGGTTCCTGGACCTTCTAGACACAGTCAAGCAATTCCTGTAACTTCTAGACACAATGAAGCGGTTCCTGGATCTTCTAGACACAGTGGAGCGGTTCCTGTAACTTCTAGACACAGTGAAGCCATTCCCGGAACTTCTAAACACAATGAAGCGGTTCCTGGATCTTCTAGACACAGTCAAGCAATTCCCGTAACTTCTAGACACAATGAAGCGGTTCCTGGATCTTCTAGACACAGTGGAGCGGTTCCTGATACTTCTAGACACAATGTAGCAGTTCCTGCAATGTCTAAACACAGTGAAGCAATTCCTGTACCTTCTAGACACAGTGTAGCAGTCCCTGGAACTTCAAAACACAGTAAAGCGATTCCTGGACCTTCTAAACACAGTGAAGTTATTCCTGAATCTTCTAGACACAGTGAAGAAATTTCTGAATGTTCTAGACACAGTGATGTAGTTCCTGGACCTTCTAGACATAGTGAAGCAATTCCTGGGTCTTCTAAACACAATGCAGCGGTTACTGAACCTTCTAGAGACAGTAACGCAATAACTGGAAATTCCAGACCTAACATCGAAACAGCTCCTGTATCTTTAAAACATGGCACAGAAAGGGTTGTACCTGAAACTTCTAGTTTTAAAAAACAAAGCGAGGACATTACAAAAAAACACACGGACACATCAGAATCTTTTGGAGCAGGTCCTAAAACTGGTACAAGTAGCACAATAGACGACCATGGAACTTCTGAAAATTGCACAAACGCAACTTCTGGTATTCCTAGAACCCATGTGGAAGTGGCTACTGGATCTTCAAGAACTCATTCTGAAAACATTATCCCCGAATCTTCACAAAATCATACAGAAAGATCAGAATATTCAACAAGTCATTCTACTGTAGCAGAGCCCATAACTCACATTAAAACAGTTCCTGATATTTCAGGCAGTACTACAAAAACAATGCCTGGTACTTCTAAAAATCCCTCTACCAAAGCTCCAGAAACTTCGAATAATCACCCTGAAAAGGTAGCAGAAAGTTCCAAAAGTTTTACAGACGCCGTTAAGGAAACTTTCAAAGAAGCACTTAATAGAACTGCTGAAAATCCTATCATAGTCGGTTCTGGAATACATCTCAAATCTTCACTACAAAACATGGAAACCGAGATATCTGGGACTCCAGCAAGTCAGTCTGATGTAACCAAATCTGAAACCTCGTCGCAAACTGAAGTAGTTGTTCCTGATATTCCAAACAGTTCTACAAAAACAATGCCCAGAACTTCTAAAAGTCCGACGGAAACAAGCCCTGTCATTTCAAAGAAATACCCTGATACTGTTGTAACTGAAACTTCTGCAAGATTTGTCAAACCCGTTGAAGAAATTTCAAAAAGTCGCACAGAAACAACAAACCCTATAATTTCCCGGAATCTTACAGAATTGATGGTCTCTGGAACTACTGGAAGCTGCACTGCAGACCGTGAAACTGCTGCATGTCACACAAAAGACCACCATGGAACTGTCGAAAGTCGGACTAAAGTAGGGTCTGAAAAGTCGGGAAAGCATATGATAGTAGGTTCTGCCACTAAAACAGTAAATTCTGAATCCATGCCTGGAACAACTAGAAATGATTCTAATGCAGAACTACATGGGGCTTCAAGTAGTAAAGCAGTTACAGAATCCTCCGAAAGTAACAATATAGCTGTTGAATATAATTATTTAAATAGACACGACGAAGTCCCAGCTATAGAAGGTAATTCACAGATCAAAACTGAAATTAGAGTGGCTACTACAGAGAGTGAAGAAATAAATAATAGAGCAGCAAAGAAAAGAAAAACAAGAAAAAAGAAACGTACCAATTCAATTGACGATGGGCCGAAAAGAGCTAGAATTAGTAATAAATGTCCTTTATGTGGTAAATCAATCAATAATGAGAAATTTGTCAAACATTATAAGAAGCGACATGGCATACACTATGAAATTCAATACAATAACAGGAATTTTGAAAACAAAACAACAAACACAACAACAAACAATGAGCAGAACAATAAAATAACAGTTGATAGCAAAAAAAGAACGGCAACTAATTCAACATTTGTTATAATGGCAAATAATGATGATTTCGAAGAACCAGCAGATAAGAAAAAAAGAAAATCAACGAGGTTGGATTCTGCACCAAATGAACTAATTGAACAAACAAGTTCTATAATACTTAAAGAAGAGACTAACCAAAATAAAGTATTGGATGGCTCTGTCATTGATTTGACTGAAGACGATGATCTTGGTGATCCCAAACCATCTACAAATATAACAGTTACGAAATGTAGTCCAAAACCTGCAGATGAGGACCAAATATTGAATGATAGCAAATTCATTGATCCCAGTGATGATACTAGTTTATACGAGACATCTGGTGAGAATGATACCAAAATCGCCGAGGCTCTATTATTGAAAAATGTTAAAAACGAAGAAACTGTCAACAATCAACTTGATAGTGATATTGAAGTCGTGAGTGACGTGTTCCCTACATTGTCAAATACTGAAAAACCGTCTGGTATAGAACGTTACACAACTGCTAAACAAAGCACAAAAAACAAAAGGCATACAACAAAAGGAAGCGATCAGCGTGATTCTTTAAAAAAACAAAATTACAGTGAAGAAATTGTGTCTGAAACATCCGGAAGAGGAATAGCCGTAATCCCTGGGTCTCCAATAGGTAACCCAAAAATAAAAGATGAAACTTCTATAAATCTCTCAGAGCCAGGAACTAATCGGTTTAATTTTACTGAAACTAACACCAAACCTTATGACGTTAATACGTTAAATGCTAATAATACGTCGACTGGAACTATTCTCGCGAGAACACCAGTGTCTGTGTCCAGTCCAGATTCAACAAATGACACATCTAAAGTATTGAAAGAGGAAGCTAAACAGCCCAATTCTGCTAGAATGCATACTTCCAACACAGACAAATTAAAAACTAGTTTGCCTGGGCTTTCTATCACCCTCAATAGCCCTAAAGATTCTGTACCAAATTCATCTCTGTCTGTGTCTTTGCCGCCTTCGAGTACTATCACGTCAATACCAGTGACGCCAATAGCCAGTCAATCTTCTGCTGTACAACATAGTACCAATGCTTGTACAGATAAAGCCCAATTGAGTACATCTTTACGCCCAACGACAAACACCCAAATTAGCCCGAATATAACTATATCACTCTCGGCCGGGCATTCAGCTTTAAAGCAACAGTCTCTGCCTCAAGAACGAATTCAACAAAAGAACATTCAACTGAATTCCGTAAGCACATCCAGACTTGCTTCTGATTTCGCCTCAGTTTTGCTCCCAAGCCGACACTCAGATATAAATCCAAGAGAGCATTTACAAAAACAAAAGAATCTCGCGAACGTACAAAACGCAAAAAAGCCTGTTATAAAGTCGACCAACAGGCGTCCCGTGACTCCCGTGTCGCCAGTATCACAGGCTCGGGATATTTCTCAAAATACTGAAAATATTTTACCTCGCAATACTAATCTTACTCCATCTACTAGTAGATCAGCACCAAAGCAGACTTCAAGTACAACAATACAAGCGAACACATCAGTTTTTCAGAACACTCCAGCATCATCGGCTCCTGGCTTTACACAATCATGCCGTAAAAAATCAAACACGGCTGTTAATGTACAGTCTCCTCAAACACAATGGTATTCACCATTTATAGTAGACGCTTCAACACGGGAGCTAAACACATTAAATTCAAATTTAGCTCCACGAAACAGAAACGCAAACCGAGCGTCCACCGCGGTAAATACTCATATTGCTCATCAACAACCACACAGCTGGCATATACCTTTTGTACCGCACAATCGGACAACAGAAGGAATCGCTCAAACATTAGAGGGAAGAACTCAAAACAATGTACCCTCTTTATCGAATCTAACACCTATAATAAACCAAAGACCCGCAGACAACCAAAGAATAAACACAACCCAATCTTCGTCAAATTTAGTAATTCGGCCAAATCTCTTCCCAAGACAGCAGTCGACATTGTTAGACCAAATACCACGCCCAATTCAAAACGGTCGTACTTGGCATACACCAGTCCGCGAACCTAGAACGAATAATTAATACTTTTTAAAATGATGTTTTCAGACCCATTACAAAATGTAATTTAAAATAACCCAGATATTATCTTACCAAGTGCAACTCTTAAGTTTTCATGCAAAGTAAGGTAATGACACTGCTTGGGATATATATTTAATTACATTTATATTCTTTATCTTATATTTATGTATTGTTACTGCTAAGGCGATTAGCGTTATTGGAGTCCCACAATTTGGTATACAATCTGTGTTAAAACTTGATTTACTTGCATTCCAATGGGGTTGGCCGGTCCAAGTACAGTCAACAGCAGAAGTTGCTAAGCGGGCTAGTTCGAAATTATCTTTACGCGACTTTATTGTTAAGAGAATAAGAGCGTGTCACTGTCAAGGTAATTATGAACACCTCGCCTGCTTAGCAACTTCTGCTGCTGACTGTACTTTACAGATGGCGCCAGGCGCCAGCATAGGTTTACCTGTCAATCCCTAGAATTGTGTCAAATTCTTTTTTTAGCATTTTCTGGCCAAGATGCCCTTTAAGCCAAATCTCTGAACAAACTACAGACAAGGAAAACCTACCCTGGCGCCATCTATGCAAATCTTTGACACTTGCTAACCCCATTGAAAACTACGAGGAATGATTTTTAACCGACTTATTTCATAGGAGGTTCTGTATTCGGTTTGGTGTTTTTTTTTAATTACTATAGAAATTCTGATGCCATGATTGTCACATTGATGTGACAATTGATATTGATAAGTAAATAGTTATAGAAATGACATTTTTTAAGATTATTCGATTCTTTTGTATCCACCGCCTATCGTATTAACGTATTATCGTATAATATTTGATTATAATATACTCGTAAGTAATAACATTTGTTTAGCAACTAAGCTTTGACAGTTAATAATTTACGAACAAGTTCGTATATTTATAGGTAGGTACCTACTTATATACTAAAGTTTCGCTGTGACGCAATTTATTTGTGACGTTATCTATGAAAAGGGACCTTATTGTCGCTGGGGCTTACGCCGTTATTAACGAAGCTCCGATATAAATACAATGCCTCGCGACGCTGTGCGGCGTAAGCGCCATCGACGATAAGGTCCCTTTTTATAGATAATGCCCCATTCTTTGCAATTTATTTTTAAATGTTTAGATGTTAAGTACTTTGCTAGAAGTGCCATTATAAGAATATGTTGGCTATAAGTGTATTATTCGTATAATTTAGTGTTTAAGTTAAAAGACTAAATCGTCTAATATGATTGTTAAAATTGTCATTTGTCTACCAAAGTGATTTGTCAAAATGACAAAAGAAATATTTTCAGTTTCAATGTTTTGTGTAGTTACTATACTACCTATAGGTATGTGTGTACCTACGTTATTCGTGTCTTTTTGCTAGTCTTTAAGAAGTTAATAATTTAATGTTATATTTTATTAAGAACATTTTTTACCGCCAAATATAAGGTGCCAAATATATCTCTCATCTGTATGCTGGATGTACAGCGGCCATCAGATATATCGGAGCGCCAAGGCGCTCACAAATATCTGAACACGCCTCTATTGTCAGGGCGTTAGAGTGCGTGTTCAGATATTGTGAACACCTTGGCCGCCCCGATATATCTGATGGCGACTGTATCTATATTTAACTTTGTTCATTTTTAAATATATATATATATATATATATGTCTGTCAAACTAATTTTTCAGTAAAAAAATGGCGTAATTCTAAAACTTTATGGTAAACCGACCCATCGCACCAATTTTTCAAAATTCCCGGCGCGCCGTTTATACTGACTAAATTAGTTTAAAGACTTTAGAGTCAGGCCAAGCTCTGAGGGGCTACCGCGAAAACCGAAATACGCAAATTGCGGGGATCTTTCTCTTTTACTCCAATGCAGGCGTAATTAGAGTGACAGAGAAAAATGCCCGCAATTTGCAAAATTTGATTTTCGCGGTTATATCCCTGCATGGCATTTGCTAAGGGAGGTATTCCGTCTGTCCAATATCTTTTTCCAATGGCATTGCACCTCACTCTTATTAAGCAAAATGTGATACAAAATAGAAATATACATTGGACAAAGAAATTGAACCGGTGGAAATACCACCCTAAAAGTGCTGAAATGACATTAAAACTTTGTAGTATTGTTTAGATATTAAGGATTGCAATAACTCCAAATTTGTGCAGCAATGTAGGTTTATTCAAATAGATTTAGTCAAGTGGACGAAAACTGAAGTGGAGTCCAGACGAGACAATTTTTCGCCAATCTGATGAAATTGTCCGATCGCATCAGGCCGTGCGGACGTAAACGCAAATTTGATTCCCCGATCAAATCAGCAGGTGCGGACACAAAAATTACAATTTTCGAAGTTAGTATCTATGGAATGCAAATTGGTGATTAAATTGTGTACGTGTGGACGCTAGATGAGATTGGCGCCAATTATTTTCCTGATCAAATCAGTTGATTTGCCCAGGTCGGCTGGATACGGCTTAACCTTTTCAACGCCGTGTCAAACACAAAAGCTGTCACTCAGACGCCACGTCATTGAAATGTCAAATCTGAATTTGAACTTTATGCATATCCACGTAGGTATATGTTGCTCTGTGGTCTGTGACCGATTAATCGGTCTTTAGCGTTGAACCTACGGTGCGGATATATCGGTCATTGGCGTCCAAAAGGTTAACGCATGTGCACCTACCCTACGGACTAAACGTTTCGTGCTGTACTTATATTTGTGCCATAACGTAACTTTACTGGTCATGATGTCGGTATAATACCCGGAGAGCTAGTCACGTAAATAGGTATGCAATTTATAGAGCAACGAAATCCCGAAAAAAAAACGAAAAAAAACAGCTGCCAGGCGCCCGGATTAATTAATAATGATAGTATGGCACACTAACTAGAAAGATTTCGTTGCTCTATAAAGTGCAAACCTATTTTGGTAGTTTTTCGCGAAATCTTGTACGTCACCTGGCACTACTTTTCCCCCAATTAAAACGCCTGGCATTTATATATTTGAATTAAATACATAATTAGCTATCATATCACACCAAAATCAGAGCTCTATAAATTGCACACCTTCAATTGATTTTACAACCCCTTTGTTGCCCATCCACTCCCGCACCCACCGCTAAACAGCTGCCAGGCGCCCGGATTAATTAATAATGATAGTATGGTATAATAACTAGAGGGATTTCGTTGCTCTATAAATTGCATACCTATTTACGTGGCTGGCTCTTAGACCATAATTAAAGCTCGCAATTATAGTGCTATGGTGCTATTAAATTCATTTATCTTTATTAACGATAAGCGCATTTTGCTAAATTAATCTAATTGATACTCGTAAAATTATCAAATACAGGTCAATTACCTCTGGTTTGAGATTCGGCATTTTTTTTAGAAGAGTAAGGTAAACGTACTGCTCGACATGCTAGTGCCCAATATATGGCACCCTGCTGTCACCTTTATTGACAATGATTTAAGTTTCAAGATGACATGTACTGGGACCTCGTCATGCACCAGTACGTTTACCTTACACGATAAAAATAACACGAAATAATCTTCTCAATTGTGATTGTGTTCTTTTCTCAATTGTGATTTCATCATATCCTTGCAAAGGGTCTACCTCGAAAATCGAAATTTCGTTCTCTGCCTCCTGCCTCTGTATCGCTCCGATGTGTCGCGATAATTTCGATTTTCGCGGATTACTGGCCATTAGGCCAGTTATGAGAGTCATCATCATTCTCTTGCCCTTGTCCCATTTACTTGGGGTCGGCGCAGCATGTCTTCCTCTTCCATACCTCTCTGTCACCCGTCATCTCATCATTCACTTGCGTTCGTTTCATATCATCTCTCACACAGTCCATCCACCTTTTCCTCGGTTTTCTTCTCCTTGTACGTCCCTCCACATTCATTCGTAATACCTTTCTCGTCACATGACTTTCAACACTCCGCATCACATGTCCGTACCAGGCTAGGCGGTTTGCCCTTACTTTTTCTGTTATGGGTGCAACTTTCAGGCTTCCTCTTATATACTCATTCCTTATCCTATCCATTCTTGTCACGCCACACATCCACCTTAACATTCTCATCTCCGCTACATGCAATCTCTTTTCATCCGTCACCTTTAGGGGCCAACACTCTGATCCATACATGACGACAGGTCTTATGACTGATTTATAAATTTTACCCTTCAACCGAAGAGGCATTCGGGCATCGCAAATGGTTCCCGTGACCTGTCGCCATTTCATCCATCCAGTGCTAATCCGGTTTTTTACGTCACGATCGATATTGCCATCGCACTGTATGAGCGAACCGAGGTACTTGAAGTCGGAGCAAACCGGCAATGTAACGCCGTCGAGTTTTATGGCAGCAAAACTGGAGAGACCGCCAAAATCACAGAACATGTGTTCTGTTTTAGATCTGCTGATCTTCAGGCCAACATTCTCCAATTTTTGCCGCCACTTCTCAAGTCTGTTTTGCACCTCGAGTTCGTTTTCACCTACAAGCACAATGTCATCGGCAAACAGCATACACCAGGGTGCCTCCTCCTGTATTTCCGACGATAGAGCGTCCATAACAAGCAGGAAGAGGTAAGGACTTAAAGCCGATCCCTGGTGCAAGCCTACCGTGACACTGAACTTGTCGGTAGTGCCAGCAGCTGACCGGACGCGTGTACAACATCGGTTGTACATTGACCGGATTAGCTCCACATACTTCCCAGGCACGCATTTCTCTTTCAGAGCCCACCACAAAACCTCTCGGGGTACTCGGTCGTATGCTTTATCGAGGTCAACAAACACCATATGCAGGTTCTTTTTGGCATGTCTGTATTTTTCGCACAGATGGCGAAGTGCAAAAATGGCGTCTGTTGTTCCTCTCCCCGGCATAAACCCGAACTGGTTTTGTGTCATATCACTCTCATCTCTCAGGCGTCTCTCTATCACTTTTTCCCATACTTATAGTTATGAGTGTTAGGCCAGTTATGAGAGTATAGTTCTGAATCAGGGATGTTGCGAATATCCGCATCCGCAACCGCGGAACTTCCGCATTATTTTCAACATCCGCATCCGCATAAAATCGATGCGGATTTAATGCGGATGCGGATGTGGAACAGGTCGGTACAGGAACGTCTTAGCATCGGCGTAAGTGCTAGACTGCTAGGTAATTTAGTCATTAACCAAAAAAACCTATTAGAAATGAGCAGTCAAGCGTGAGTGGGACTTAATGTACGGAACCCTTGGAACGCGAATCGCACTTGGCCGGTTTTTTGAAATAAAAATTACTAAAATGTAATATTTGACGTTTTTTATGGTACTATCTTGACATCCGCGGATGTGAGCCTTTAAAAATCCGCATCCGCGGATGTCAAAAAATCGGCATCCGCAACATCCCTGTTCTGAATCACAAAGGAAAAGTTAACATCTATTTTAAGGTGTTATTACATTTATCCTTTGTCAGGACACTAGCAGTTGAGGGGCAGAGTGGTATACCTACTTTGGCATAGCACCAAGATACAGTCAGCAGCAGAAGTTGCTAAGCGGGCGAGGTGTTCGAAATTACCTTGACACGCTCTTGTTCTCTTAACAATAAAGTCGCGTCAAGATAATTTTTTACATCTGGCCCGCTTAGTAACTTCTGTGGCTGACTGTACCAAAAAGTGTCCGACGAAAGGATAAACGTAATATTTTTAAAATTAGTCATTTATCGTAATTCTGCATTTGTGTATGTGTGTCGCATGTGTACGTGCCTATGGTTGTGCCTAATAAGTAACTGTACGTGTCAATGTGTTAACATTAAATGCTATTTTTATATTTTGTTACAAATTAAGAGTACAACATTGTTGATGAAAAATGACGGTAGAGTTAGGGCTCATTTAGACGATGCGAGAACTCGCATGCGAGTTTCATTACATTGCGGGTTTTGATCGGTGGGTTGAATTGGGCAAAACCAATCAGTCCGCAATGTAACTAAAATCGCATGCGAGTTCGCGCGCCGTCTAAATCAACCCTTAGGGCTCATTTAGACGGCGCACGAACTCGTATACGATTTTAGTTACATTGCGGACCATTGTGGTTACATCAATTTAGCCGACCGATCAAACGACGCAATGTAATAAAACTCGCATGCGAGTTCTCGCACCGTCTAAATGAGCCCTTAGACCAAGCTAAATTGGCAGCGATTTCGATAGCACACACTGTGCTAGTGTTATTTTAAACGTCATAATTTCATACAAGTTTGACGTTTAACCTTTTCGACGCCGTGTCAAACACAAAAGCTGTCACGCTGATGCAACGTCATCGAAGTGTCAAAACTGAAATTGAACTTTATGCATATGCACGTAGGTCTATGTTGCTCTGTGGTCTGTGACAGATTAATCGGTCTTTGGCGTTGAACCTACGGTGCGGATATATCGGTCATTGGCGTCCAAAAGGTTAAAATAACAACTTGCATAGTCTGTGCTATCAAAATCGCTGCCGAGTTAGCTTGGTCTGACTCTACGAGCCATCTTCGAGAACTAGAGCTCCTAAGATATTTTTTCTACCGCATTTATTTAGAAGAGAAAGATTTATTTTTTTAAAGTATTAAATTAATGTCATTGTCATTGATGATTATTACACTTTTGTTTTATTTCTTCCTTCCCAAATAGCCTCACGAAAATATGCCCTTTGACCGCCAAGGACGTCAAATGACGCGCGAGGCTACAGCTCAATCAGGGATGTTGCGAATATCCGCATCCGCAACCGCGGAACTTCCGCATTATTTTCAACATCCGCATCCGCATAAAATCGATGCGGACGCGGATGTGGAACAGGTCGGTACAGGAACGTCTTAGCATCGGCGTAAGTGCTAGACTGCTAGGTAAATTAGTCATTAGCCAAAAAAACCTATTAGAAGTGAGCAGCCAAGCGTGCGTCGGACTTAATGTACGGAACCCTTGGAACGCGAGTCCGAATCGCACGTGGCCGGTTTTTAGAAATAAAAATTACTAAAATGTACCTAATATTTGACGTTTTTTATGTACCTATCTTGACATCCGCGGATGCGGATGTGAGCCTTTAAAAATCCGCATCCGCGGATGTCAAAAATTCGGCATCCGCAACATCCCTGAACCCAATATCAACCTTCGTGCATTTCGACAAGGTTCACAATGACGCGCCGCACACGATAGACGTGGTGTTCATAGGAACTGACACATATTTTACGAACTAAACATAGAAGGTAGGATCCTATAGAAGTGGTCTACGCGTGCCTCCGTGAGGGACAAAACATACGCAATGCGACGCTATGATTGGTCGAATAAATTATTTGTTGCCCATCATAATCCATACTAATTATTTATTTAATCGTATGGCGTAGTATAGTAAACAGAAAACAAACAGTTATAAATTCAAATTAAGTCCAATCAGCCACTTGGTGGCCATACTAATTTATGGTTGGGAATAAAAAAAATGTGAGACTGTGACAAGGACAAACAATAATAGCGCTTTCGCTGCTACTCCTACTGAAAGATACATATAAGATTATCCCGTTCGGTCACTTCCCCCCACTCCTCATCTCATGCCTGGTCCAGTTAAAATACTAGGTTCATGGAACTAAATATTTTATAGTTTGTTCCTTTCGGAAATGAATTTTGATGTCTTATTATTTCAGGGGCAGGTAAATTGTCAAAAATTTTGAAAAAATAAAACGAACGCACTGGATTTGTATAAATTATATTATAATAAAAACAACCAATAAATGAAAAAATACTCTTCAAAAATACTTTCAAGGCTAGGAAAATAAGTCTGGAAACATAAACTATCAATCCTGCCTACAACCGACATACATTAAGTTCTTTCTTTAGTACAAAATTAAATTATTATTAGTCTTATTATACAAAGAGTTGAGACGAGTTAATGATAAAGATTGGTATCCATGCAATTTTAAACGTTTTACCATCCGCAGACAGAACTCTACAATAAACATATGACACTATACCTATCGCGTGGAATGATGATCCCAAATCCCAATGACAGTGAACTAAACATATAAAAGTGTTTAACGTAATGGACCCTATAATGGACGTGGAACCGGTAATGGGATATAAAACCACAAATCCTCTAAAATAAGTATGTAAAAGTAGTTTATAAACACTGGCAATATTTTACCATAAATAAGAGTCATAGAGCTGTTTAAGTTCGACTTTTTATTAATTTCGGTTAATTTTTAAGAAATTGGCGCCAACCCAAAAGTTGTCGTGTCACTGGAAAAAATAACCAGTAAGAATTCTTAACAACTTCGCTAAGAGAGGTGAGTTCATATATTAAATTGTAATTAATTATTACTTGGTGTAAACTAGAATGTGTTTTGTTAATTGCATTTACCATGAGATAAGGTATACAACACATTATGTTGTGACTCTAGAGATGTATAAAAAATAGTGGTATTTTGCCCAATCCCATTATAGGAGCTGTAAAACTGCATACCTCCTATGATGGGATAATTTACATAATGATGCTTGCCATGGCGTAATTTCATGTTTAAACAATACAGAAGTATAATGTAGTTACTCGTACGAACTATGTCAGGAGGTCATCTCGGACTTCGGATAAATTAATATCGTTTTTACAAAATTTTATTTAACTTGCCCTGTTAGTTTGTATACAGGGTGGATTTTCTTTTTGGGTCAGTGAGGGCAGCTACCAGATCCCGTGCTGCGACGAGAAAACGGTCTTAGAAAACCTTCCCTCGATTTCAAATTAATGACGATTGGCTTTTACAGATTTTGGAAAAAACACACAGGGTGCGAGAAAAAGGTAATTTTTGACAATCTTTTTTTTGATGCCAATCGATCCCATTCCTATTGAGGATCAAAAGCTTGTATGGAACTAAAAAAAAAATTCCGGCTAGAAAAGCCACAAATCGAGGAAAACTTTTCCCAAACAATTTGTATGAAAATCAAAACTTTTATTTTTCACATGCTTTTTTTCTATGCCAATTGATTCCATTTTTATCTAGTATCAATAGTTTCTTTGGGGTCAATTTACGATAATGTACTAAAAAGCCACAAATTAATAAAAACTTTTTCCATAGGTACATTTACTATGGAGAAAATGTGAAATTTAATTTTGACCCCAAAAAAACTATTGATACTCGATAGGAATGGAATCGGTTGGCATACAAAAATAGCATGTGAAAAATATAAGTTTTCATTTTCATACAAATTGTATGGGAAATGTTTTCCTCGATTTGTGGCTTTTCTAGCCGGAATTTTTTTTTTGTTCCATACAAGCTTTTGATCCTCAATAGGAATGGGATCGATTGGCATCAAAAAAAAAGTTTGTCAAAAATTACCTTTTTCTCGCACCCTGTATGTTTTTTCCAAAATCTGTAAAAGCCAATCTTCATTAATTTGAAATCGAGGGAAGGTCTTCTAAGACCGTTTTCTCGTAGCAGCACGGGATCTGGTAGCTGCCCTCACTGACCCAAAAAGAAAATCCACCCTGTATTAGTTAGTGTGGTTCAAATCTTGGAAATGGCATTTGAGCCACTTTCGGATTTCCGATTGAGTTGAAATTTTGGATACGTATGCAAATCGGATGACAATGCAATCGGGTGACAAAAATGACTAATAACTAGTTTTTTGCCAAAAACTTATTCCCTATTCCAATATCTTATACTGATAGGGTATGCCCATTATAGGGGGCCCATTACTGGATCCACGTCCATTACCGGGGTTCCATTACTGGAGCTTTGGTGTCCATGACTAGAGAAAAAAAACATACTTTTAATTTATTAATTATGTGGAAACTAACTGCAGTATCTTTAATACAACACGCCTGAAACATAAAAGAAGGATAGGATATTCATCTTTTAACAAGCTAAGCGGTAGAACTTTTACATGTATCAGGGAAATATCACAAATACTCCAAATTTCCTCTTAAATGTCCCATGACTGGTGCCGTTACTATATATGGAGTAACTGTCCCGTAAAATGTTTACATTTTTTGGAAGTTTAGCACATAAACTTATTTATACGGTAAAAAACTCGTGTCTTTAACCTTTTCGACGCCGTGTCAAACACAAAAGCTGTCACGCTGACGCCACGTCACCGAAGTGTCAAAACTGAAATTGAACTTTATGCATATGCACGTAGGTCTATGTTGCTCTGTGATATGTGCCCGATTAATCGGTCTTTGGCGTTGAACCTACGGTGCGGATATAGCGGTCATTGGCGTCCAAAAGGTTAATTATTGAACGAGCTATTATTGTTGTTAATTATTGTCATAGTAGAGAGCATCATTCGACGCGAGGTTTAGCAGTCTTTATTATTTACTCGTCTTTGGTTTGCAACTGTTACACAGTTAGTTATTTCAGAGTTCTTACATTAGTTTAGACAGTAACATTGTAATTTTAATGTGTTATTTCACTAAATATCTGCTATCTTAAGGTGTATTTGACTAATTCCGAATCACTCCCAAACGTCGGCTAAACAAAAATTGTTTATATACATAGACAGACAGAATCATACTGTCTTTGTCTTACCCTAGTACTGGCACCCAAAAGAAAGGGATAAGCATAGTTTTCTTTGTTCTTATTTACCGGCAAGTTGTGTTTGCCAGACTATAATTCCATCATATCAGAGTCCAGTTTCGGAATTATCCAAATATACCTTATTTCATTTTCAGGCATAGGTACAGTCAAGTGTAGAAATATATGTGCACAAATCATACTCAAAAATATGTCCCATAGCTCAGGAACATAATATTTTTGAGTTACTATAAGTTGTCTACACCTATAGGTAATTTACACTTGACTGTATAAGTGTACGACTAGTCACCAATGATTCTGAAATTAAAAACTATCTAATTACAAATATTTTTTCTTTGCTGAAAGGTATTGATCAGAATAAATAGGTAAGCGGACGAGGTGTTAATTAGTTATTTACGATACACGTGCGGAAAGTAGGACATTCGCAACGAGTGGCGATAAATTAAGACATGATCGAAGAGAGTGTTTTAAACCGACAAGAGTTGCGAATAACCTATTCGCACGTGTATCGTACAACGTTTTACAATACATATGGCCCTTTAAATTTTCGACAAAGGCACGGAAAGTGCTCATTCCCGCACTAGTGCAGTAAAGTAGCACCATATGTACTGTAAAAAATATTTACATTACATTAATTGCATTTACATTGAAGTAGTTTTAAAAACAATTTTATCACCTCGTCAGCTATATTATGCTTTTTGACCTCCTAGCATGGATGTTTTTTTTTGTATTTATTTCATTTACAATATAACAATATGTCTGATACATGTTTTGTGCAATCTAATTAAAAACAACACAACATTTACCTTAAAATTATGTATTTGCGCTTTGGAATTACAAAATAATTACATATACTTGGTGAAGCAGATCTTGTCAGAAGAAAAAGGCGGCAAATTTGAAAAAAGTAGGCGCGAAGGGATATCGTCCCATAGAAAATTTGAATTTCGCGCCTTTTTTACTGACAAGATTTGGTTGACCAGCTATATATACATACAAAGATGGAAACGACGTTAGATTTGTTGAGTCCATTTCCTAAATTCTAGTTACGAAAGTGAAAGTAGGTATATATTTTAAAATTTAATTGTCATTAATAAAAAAACTGCAATTAACACTACTAATAGACACGAGAAAACGCTAAACAAATAGAATCAAGACAAAGTAACTAACGGATACATATTTTCCTACTTCGTAACTGAATTAAAAAAAAATACTCGAAAGAAAATGTTTACTTTAGGCATTATTCGATGTGAAATTAGGCATACATATGAATAGACACGTTGAATTGATAATAACCTCCTAACGCATAGCCATACAAACGAAACATCCAAAATTTGAACCTAAAGGGTAGGACATAGAGTTGATTTTGCGTTGTTTGAAAATTGAACGAAACAAAGCAAAAGCGACTCTGTTCCAATTGAACATTGTTTAAATTACATCGAACCGAATAGGTACTATAGGTAGGACCTTGGGCCATAGGAGGATAAATAGTGAGAAATAAGCTGAAATACTTTTAATGTGGTGAGTAATAATGTAAAAGGTACATTGGGGCAATTTCGAAAGTGTAATTATGAAAATGGCAAATATTTACTAAACTAGAAGCAGCCTTGGTAAGCGTTTAGCGTACCCAAGTGTTGCTAAAGTATGGACAGGCGTGGCTCACTCCGCGATTTCGTCGCGTAGCTACAAGTACCTACAAGTACACGCGGCCCACACCAATTTTGGTGTCTAGCCATAGTAGTTGCCGCGCACCGCTACGGAACGGACGCCTGCTCGCGCTTGCGCCACCTAGCGGTCATATCTGTCGGAATAGACGCGTTTTGTTAGAGAGTGAACCTTCTGTACCTAGTACTATTATTTATTCTGTGGTATGAAGTACTTATGGCTTTATAGATATTTGCCAATTTCAAAATAACCCCGCATTCGAAGTTATCCCAATGCAATGCCAAGCAAAGAAGAAATGATTTAGTGAGATAAAACGCTGAAGTGTATTTTTGCTTATATATTAAGAAAACATTTAATATTTAAGATAGACAATACGAGAATAATGAACGACGAATCTCACTTTTGGAATTACTTACTCACAAATTAAAATACAGTTCATTTGAGAAGTAAAGGTACGATATTTATATCACACAAACTTATTGATGATGATGATTTAACAATTAAAATTGATTAATACCTATATTAAGTTTTGATTTTTTCCTCGCAAGTGTTTTCGTATGAAACACGTGTGCTTTGGTCATTACACACATCGGCTTACTTATTGTGCGCGCTTGTTACGACCAACTACGTAACATACCTGTATCATACTCGTAAATGTACTACCACACCATTCTCGAAAGCCATACTTTTAAGGACGGGATTTTAATTATTTAGATAAAAAAACTGACCATAGCATATATTTGAACTCTCATTGCACTAATATGGCCGGACATAACTCATTTTCAAATAAAAAATAGGTACAAAAACACGACAAAAACGCACTTAAACATGTGTGATCATGATAAACATTGTGCGATATACAAATCGCTTTCTCGCGTTCGAGTCGTTTGTCACTTATCGCTGTGGATAAACCATCTATTATGTCGTAAATTATACAATATAAATACTGATAAAATCGAGTAATAGGTACAATAAAGAGAAACAAAAATATAATACTTAAAAATTAAATACTTTGAACAATCATTTCATCAATGGCGATTGGTAACAATTCTCAACAAAACGTTATATATTTACAGAAAAATTCAAATCCTATCTACTTTAAGTACATTTAATACATATTCCGAATACTTTTAACTTAATACTTTACAACATTTCTAAATCAAATCTCGCTTTTTTTATACAAATCCTTGGGATTTCTTTAAAACCCTTTGGCTGCGAAATCTGCTATTTTGGTATCAAAACCTTTGTGTCATATACAGCCGAAATTGACTTAGAATCCCAAGAGCTACAATATCTCACCGACGTAGGTACAGTCATAGTCATAAATATCTAAGTAGTCAAGGTCAAATACATGCAAAAACTACTTTTTTGTCAACATTTACAATATCATTATTTAACTCTGACTGTACTTTTCAAAATATAATCGAGAAGAATGGACATGATTTTACATTTATAAACTCCCTGCCGGGCTAGCACAGTATCTCGCCCGTGATATAGACTACCCTTCCCTCTAAGTAATAGTTAAAAAAAGACGAGTTGTCTAATTTGTCTATCTCGCGGGCGAGAAACTGTCGCGTCAATCATGTGCTAGGCCCACATGTGTATGAAACATCAATTAATATTTAATATTATACTTACGTCTATAACTACAGTTCTTTTTTTTTAGCATTAGAAAGAAGGTAAGCGATCTTGACAAGTTGACATGTCTTTTGTTATCAAATTTCCATTAGCGACAGAAAATACATATTTGTCCGGTATTTATAGTTCTTAACATGACCTTTACTTATTTTAAGTTGAATCTATGAATGTACTAGTATTTAAGCATAAATTGGATAATTACCATTGTATCAATCAAATTAGCATAAGTTTTAAATGAATAAATATTATCTTATATTATATATTTTAATTGAAAAACGCTTTTTGAAAATCAGTAACAATTGTTTATGAAAGCTGAAGAATATAAATGATCGTATTAGATTAGATTCATAATTGTTACATATTTGCCGTGACTTATTTTTAAAACCTGTTTTTCAATTAAAAGACACATCAAGATTGTTTACCTTTTTTCTAATGCTTAAAAAAACAAACTATACTACTTCCCATTTCCTTGGAAGCTACGGTAAATTAGTACAAAATCTTATGATAGCCTGTCCCACTACAAGTGATTAAATACTTAGATTAAGCGTCAATATGTCAATACAATTATAAAATATCTGTCAATTTAATAAAAATAAAGCTAGATTGAATTAGATCATTCTTATTCGTTTGACCGCTATACAGGGTGATTCAGGAGACGTGAGCAGGATCAAACCCACGCATACAGTAAGTTATAAACAACTGGTTCGTACCAGTATTTGTGAGATTAACTTTAATTTATTTTACACTGTTTAAAAAAACTGTTAAAAATTTATTTACGACATTTATGGTCACCCTCTTTGTTTTATCCATAACAAGTGCCAATTTGAATGTCATCGGAGTCTGGTTACTTTTGAAAAATCGTATCTCACTCGAGTGTGACATTTTATTTTCTTCATACTCAAAGTGCTGTCATAACGGTTAAAAAGGTCTTTATCTTTGTTCATTAAATGTTGTACGGTATCCATGATTGTAGACAATTAAATTTGTCCTTATCAAAAAGTATAACAACAGAAAAAAAGCGTGATTGTTTTACTTAAATATTGTGGTGAACGATTCTTTTACATTTACTGATTGTGTAGGCTTAGTCCTGCTCACGTCTCATGAATCACCCTGTATGTCGAGTGGATGCCCGTATGGAATGCACCTTCATACTTCACGTTTAAGATTCAAATGTTGTTGTCGCAAGGTTGGCAAAACTATTAGCCCTATTAACCCCTGCCCCTGCATATTTCAATGTATACAGGGTTCTAGAGTGGGACAGAGCTATTTCTGTCTCAAACTTGACGCCTAGCGTCTACTTGAACATGTCAAAAAGACTAGCACTAGTCATTGCGACTTTCCGTCCTTTTCACACTTTACAAATATTTATAAGTTTATTTGTGCTAACATGAGAATACTTCTTTTAGCGTAGCGTTAAGTAATAAGTAACAAAGTGTGGTAGCGTCATAATTAATGTAATTTCTTTTTTATAATGACACTCCCTCACTTTGTTATATTCAAGTCCGTGCAAAGTGTGCTTAATCGGACGCTAGCATGATTTTTCTCTGACCAATTATTTCTTTATCGACTATATTTAAGCAAAATACACGTATCTCTTCAACTGCCGGTCTACCTTGGTCATGTTGGTGCACATCTCTTGATCTCTGAAAAAAACGTTGCTGTTAATAAAAGTGCAATGGGGTTGGCAACTGTCAAAGGTTTGCGTAGATGGCGCCATCATAGCTTGCCCCTTTTTCTATGAGATTTGGCTTAAAGGGCTGGCATCCAGGGCATTTAAAAAGCAAAAATTAGACACAATAGGGTATTTGTCTGTATTTAAAATATCCTGATAATTATTAGAAAAACACATGTAGGAGTTATTTTTAAACACAAGTTTTATTTAATAAATCGGATAGAAATATAAAAACCGGCCAAGTGCGAGTCGGACTCGCGCACGGAGGGTTCCGCACCATCAACAAAAAATAGAGCAAAACAAGCAAAAAAAAAACAAAAAAAACGGTCACCCATCCAAGTACTGACCCCGCCCGACGTTGCTTAACTTCGGTCAAAAATCACGTTTGTTGTATGGGAGCCCCACTTAAATCTTTATTTTATTCTGTTTTTAGTATTTGTTGTTATAGCGGCAACAGAAATACATCATCTGTGAAAATTTCAACTGTCTAGCTATCACGGTTCGTGAGATACAGCCTGGTGACAGACGGACGGACGGACGGACGGATGGACGGACGGACGGACAGCGGAGTCTTAGTAATAGGGTCCCGTTTTTACCCTTTGGGTACGGAACCCTAAAAAGTAGGTGAGTTGACCGTGACGTCACGATGTAATGTTTCATATAAATTCCATATTAGCAAATTGTTTTGACAATTCTAAAAAAGTAACTGATTTGACTATTAGGAAAATACCATAGAAGGTAGGATCCTATAGAAGTGGTATACGCGTGCCTCCGTGAGGGACAAAACATACGCAATGCGACGCTATGATTGGTCGAATTTATTTGTTGCTCACCATAATACATACCAGGGATGTTGCGAATATCCGCATCCGCAACCGCGGAACTTCCGCATTATTTTCAACATCCGCATCCGCATAAAATCGATGCGGATTTAATGCGTATGCGGATGTGAAACAGGTCGGTACAGGAACGTCTTAGCATCGGGTAAGTGCTAGACTGCTAGGTAATTTAGTCATTAACCAAAAAACCTATTAGAAATGAGCAGTCAAGCGTGAGTGGGAGTTAATGTACGGAACCCTTGGAACGCGAGTCCGACTCGCACTTGGCCGGTTTTTTGAAATAAAAATTACTAAAATGTAATATTTGACGTTTTTTATAGTACTATCTTGACATCCGCATCCGCGGATGTCGGCCTTTAAAAATCCGCATCCGCATCCGCATCCGCGGATGTCAAAAAATCGGCATCCGCAACATCCCTGAACATACTAAATTTACGGTGGGGAATAAAAAAAAAAGTGAGACTGTGACAAGGACAAACAATAATAGCGCTTTCTCTGCTACTCCTACTGAAAGATACGTAAGACTATCCCGTTCTGTCAGTTACTCCCACCACTCATGCCCAATCCAGTTTAATACTAGATTCATGGAAAATACCCTATTCTAGGGATAAATACTTCGACCGGCCGAATGGGATTGCCATTAAAAAAAAATCTTTCCAAGTTATTGTAGATTTCAGACGATAAGATAAGATACATTGAAATAAGATAGCCAGTTTTAATATTTTTTTTCTCGTTACACTTGCATACAATTTGGCACCGAACTATTCGGCCGAATACGAACATTGAATCTCTAGTCCAGTGGCTAACCTGGGGGTAATTACCCCCGTGGGGGTAAAACTGGTATTTTACGGGGGTAATAAGCTAACCTAATGTAACAACACATCAAACGTACACGTTTTATTTTTTATTACCATTGGCAGGAGAGGTAAAATCAGGTTCCCTAGTTAGCCATAGGGGTGACCGGACTGAAAAGGTTAGGAACCACTGCTCTAGTCCATTGTGATGTAATTTTGACAGTTTCCTAGTGACAGTTGACTTACCTCCGGTCCCCCCCCCCCATTCCCCTTCACCAGTTTCTTGTTGTGCTTGGCGCCGCCAGGGTTGGACGCCGTCAACCCCTTGGGGTACAGGGGGCTCAGCACGGTTCTATTTTTATCGACTATCACTATGCCCGTCACTTCGCACGTACATACTTGTTAGAACGTGACAGGCATGGTGGTAAACGATAAAAAAACGACCGTGCTACTAGGGCAGAAGGTGCTTCGTGCCTTGTCCACATTACCATTGTGATGTCATCTTGACAGTTTGCTAGTGACAGTAGACCATAGACTAGGAATCCTCTAGACGGAGTTTAGAGCATTTATTCCATGGAACCGATGCTGCCAAAAATACTGGGGTGCGGGGGACGAGGTGAGCGAGTCCCGTGCCGTGATTGGTCCGTTCAAAGACACGGACGTCACACAAAGACACTTTGACTCGAGAATGGAGTAAAACTACAGTATATTTGTGGTACAGGGGGTAGTGTTACTAGAGTTAGACCGACAAAAGTCTGCAGCGATTTTGATAGCCCACGCAGTGCAAGTGTCATTTTAAACGTCAAACTTCTATGAATTTATGACGTGTAAATAACACTTTCACTGCGTAGGCTATCAAAATCGCTGCAGACTTTTCTTGGTCTAACTCTATGCTCAGTCTAGAGGATGTCTTGTCTGTGCAGTTGACTTACCTCCGATCCCCCCACCCCCCATTTCCCTTCACAAGTTTCTTGTTGTGCTTGGCGCCGCCAGGGTTAATGGATGCCGTCAATCTCTTGGGGTATAGCAGGTGCTTCGTGGTCTGAAGGAGCTTCTGGACCTTGCTGATGACTAGATTAGCGTTGCAGTTGGATTTCTTGTGGTGGAGGCCGCTGGGGATACAAGAAAAAACACGTTAATCCACTAAGCACTAAATCGTTAAGCACTGTTACTAATGTTAGTGCTTGAGAAAGGAGACCTAGGCTCTCCGAAACCTGTTGCGCGAGTGACTAAAAACATAGAGAAATATAGTAAGAACTAAGAATAGAGTGCTCACTCCAAACATCAGTTTTGGTACCAAAAAGACTATTATTTTCGTAGTTTGCGTCCTAAAGGTTAATCCAGTTCCCCATCAACCAACAGTTTTAATTTAACCATGGTTTTCGTAGACACTGTGCGAGTGCTGGTGGCCTAGCGGTAAGAGCGTGCGACTTTCAATCCGGTGGTCGCGGGTTCAAATCCCGGCTCGTACCAATGAGTTTTTCCGAAGTACGAGCCTACGAAATATCATTTGATATTTACGAGTCGCTTTTCGGTGAAGGAAAACATCGTGAGGAAACCTGATTAATCCCAATAAGGCCTAGTTTACCCTCTGGGCAGTGGGAAGACACTCCTGACTTCGGGCAAACTCGGCTCCGTTCGTCTCAGCATTGCTCCGAGCAATTATTAGGGTTGACACAACTCGACGTCACTGCGTGCACGACCACAGATAAGATAATGACTTGAATTTTGACAACCCTAAATATCCGAAAGGGATAGTGCCATACATTAGAGAGGGACAGCATGTGTCCTTCCTGAATCGCTGTAAAACTTCGGTTTTGTATGAAGTGTCCTTTCTGTACGGTAGTACTATTATTTATTCTGTGTTTTTTCATACTTTTTCTACTCCCGTACTTTTGTCATTTAAAGGGTCGTGCACACATCTTTAAAACCCTACCTTTTAGTTGTCAAGACAAGTCTTTAGTATATTCCCTGAAAAAGCATTTGTGCATACACGCAGTATCTTTTTGGCACTTTTTCGATACTTCGTGTAATGACCACTTAAAAAATATGGTATGAAATACATTGTTGCCAACCTTATAGTCGTAACACTATCGCACCGCCACGCGACCTTTTTGACCTCTCTTAAACAACGGTTGCATAAAATACTATTTTCTACTACCGTACTTTTATTTGTCATTTAAAGGGTCGTGCACACACCTTTAAACCCCTACCTTAAAGTTGTCAATACAAGTCTTTAGTCTATTTCCCAAAAAAGAATTTGTGAATACACGCAGTATCTTTTTGGCGATTTTACAATACTTCGTGTAATGACCACTTAAAAAATATTGAATGAAATACAGTGTTGCCAACCTTATTTTAAATGTCATCTCTGACAAATAAGTGAACCATAGACATGTTTTTTTTTAATTTAATTCATTCATTCATTCTTTTCCCGCCCGTACCCTCCATTTTTACTACTTCTTGAATTAAAAATATTTGTTAATGTACAATTTTATTTCAAAGTAAGTGCGGTCGTAGAAAAAGTATTGTATGCAACGTTGTTTAACTGAGTCAAAAAATACTCGTGGCGTCTTTATTAACAATTTTCGGCTTCGCCTCAAATTGTTACTCACGCCACTCGCCTTTTTTGACCTCTCTTAAACAACGGTTGCATAAAATACTATTTTGAAGGTCTAGTAACTCACCACTCCCCAATATGGAACACCCTCGGGCCCTTGCACATCATGACCTTGAACTTATCCCGTCCCTTTCTGTTCTGAGAGAGATGCAACAACGAGTAGTCCCAGTTGTAGTCGTCGTACTCACAGAACTGATCCTGAAATGCATTATTATTTAGCATAGAGAAAAAAATAATCATAATCATAATCATTTATTTGCGTTAAAAAAGGTTATATACAAGTTCTTTCTTTAAAATATACATTTTCAACTCCCATCTTTCTTAACTGACTATGCAGCATGCAAATGTTAGTGTAATATATTTCTATCTTAACCTATTTAAGCTTGTTTTGTAAAATTAAATATCAACGAAATTAAAAATAAAGTAAAAATAAAAATACACTGTCACTACTGTCAGAAAATAATAATATATCACATATCTCAATTGTCATAACTAGATGGTTGATTAACTAGGTATTCATTAATAGTATAAAATGTCGAATCCAGCAGCCATTGAAAGAGTCCTCTATTAAATTTACTAGAATACATAGAGTGCTCACTCCATACATCGGTTTTAGTACCAAAAAGACTATTAGCATCTAGCATCGAGTAGCGGAACTATCAGTACTGCTACTTGACAATAGATGTAGCACCGACCGGAAAGTCTTATGCTGTTGAGATAAGACTTTCCGGTCGGTGCTACATCTATTGTCAAGTAGCAGTACTGATAGTTCCGCTACTCGATGCTAGATGTAGACACTGAAATTAATAGTCTGAACTGATGTATGGAGTGAGCACTCTTGTCTTACTATATTTCTCTATGTTATTTAGTTAGATAGAGGAGAGTTTCGTGATGCACAATTATTGATTTCTTATTTTCTTGCTGTTGTTGTCCGTACATGTTTTGTGAGCGTCTCTATTGTTTCCCAAATAGTTTTAAGCCATAATGTATTGTTTGCCCGCATTTTCGTTAGTCGTAATTCATTTGGTTCAGAAACGCGTGTACAACTGTGAAAAGTAGGGAATTCGCAACGAGTGGCGATAAATTGAAACACGACGACGAATGGAGTAATAATGTATTGTTTGTCATATTATCATTAGTCATAAAACTGAAACCGTTAACGTTTCAGGATTTTCGTTAGGCTATCCTATAGATAGGTTAGGTTAGGTTTGTTTTATGGCAATCCTGAAAAGTGACGCGTTTCTGAACCAAATTAGGTAATTATGACTAACGAAAATTCGGGAAAACAATACATTATGGCTTAAAACTATTTGGGAATCAATAGAGACCCAGATAATATACCTGCCGAGCCATGATGGAATTCCACACGGTCCTATTGAAGACCATACCCATGTTGTGGATGCTCGAGTGCCACGGTGTGATCTCAACCTGAAAATGTTATACGTTGAAAAACATCCATGGGCACAGAGAAAAAAAAAACAGATTGCTCACTCCATACATCAGTTTTGGTACCAAAAAGACTATTAATTTCAGTGTCTACATCTAGCATCGAGTAGCGGAACTATCAGTACTGCTACTTGACAATAGATGTAGCACCGACCGGAAAGCGTATGTAGCATAAGACTTTCCGGTCGGTGCTATGCTATATCTATTGTCAAGTAGCAGTACTGATAGTTCCGCTACTCGATGCTAGATGTAGACACTGAAATTAATAGTCTTTTTGGTATCAAAACTGATGTATGGAGTGAGCACTCTTGTCTTATATATTTCTCTATGTCCATGGGATAAATGTATCAAGGAGGTCATTAATTTTGGAAATTTGTCATCGAAAAATATTTGTGGTATCCGCGTACATATTAAAATTAGAAGTCATTCGATAGCGTGACGTGACGAACGCGTTTGCGTTAAGTGTTATTTTGTGTGGGACTTTGAGTTGCCTAAACGTCCCGCTTGGCGCGCTGTTCAAAATCCCATACAAATACTTAAAATACGCACGGAAAGTGCTCTTTCCCGCACTAGTTCGGGAAAGTAGAACCATGTTCTGTAAATACTTTTACCAACCGTACATATTTGAAAATCTTGTTTATTTTTTGTTAATTATATATAAAAGCATGCACAGACGTGATTAGTAATTAATAATAAACTAAGGCTTAATTAACTTTCGGTTATTTCATAATTACCAGGCAAATCACAACCATGAGAAGTGCTAGCATCGAAAGCAATACAGACTCAACTTAAACTTAAACATGCAAATATTAATTTAACTAAGATCTATGGCTGTCTACATATTGGATGCGGATCCACACGCCGCTCCGGTGTGAGAGCGGGACGTCGCTATAAACGTGCATAGCGCTGTCTAGCTCGCACACCGGAGCAACGTATGGATCGCGTCAGCGTCAGTGTGATTACATGAAGGCGCTACTGTAATTTATATGTATAGTTATGTAGCATGAAAAGTAATGTTTGCGCACAGAAAATTTTATTTTAATCGTAGTACTAAGTAGTTAAGTTATTTAAGGCAATTGTGAAATAGGTCACGATACATAATGCATAAAAGTATATTTTATCATAAAGACATACAGTACCAGGTCAAAGATAAAAATAAGGCAACGAAAAAAATACATTTTCAGGAAAAAGGTACCGTAAAATGGGGTGAGTAGGGGCAAAACTGATATTCAAACCTCGATAACATTTTATTTTTACATATGCAAACTGAATGGTGTATATGTCGGCGGCCGATCGTAAGATCAGGCATATCGTGAAACGTGAAAGTCTTTGACCCGTTCCCTGAGTCGACGGCTCCTATTTCTGGGCAGTTTGCCCTTCGGGCATCTAAAGCAACCTAACGAACCTATCCTACCTATATATTGGTTTAATGTCAATATCGTCAAAACATTACACAGGAACATTACGATCTGCCTGATCTTACGATCGGCCGCCGACATATACAATAAATAAGTGTTCCGGACGTTTGTATTTTAGTTTTTATTTTATTTTGGGTAGTTCCATTTCATAATGAAGATAAACAGGAAATCCCACCTCACCCCGTAGGCCCTCTTAATTGGGGTGAGATGGATTTTCATACAAAGGTGGTTTTGGAAGATTGTTGGATCGTTTTTTTTTATTATGAGTATTACTATAGCTCTATTTTAAATTGGAATACATTATTTTTGTAGCCTTAAAATCCCATCTCACCCCTCTTTCATCCCTTCTCTCCCCATTCATAACCCAACTCTCCCCGCGAACCCTACTCACCCCATTTTACGGTACCACTTGGCTAATTTAAGTTATTACAGTTTCCTAGTTAATATGAAAGAAACAACAATATTAACAAATAAAACTAAACATAAACACAAGTTTGTCTACATTACAGAAAAGGCAATTTAAATAAAACTCTTGATAAGAAGATGACAGCAGAATTTCTTATTATCGTTTCATATTGTGTTTGTTGGAAAGAGACAGAATGTATGAGGCCTGTTCGGTTTCTCAATAATGGCGTTAAAGCGTATTGTATCTACAGCTATTCCTATTTACAATAAATTGAGGTTTTGAGCAATATTTTAGCTTTAATAATGCTTAACACATTCAGTGCCGAAAACCCGACTATCGTGTATTTTATGATTTCGTTCCCAGGCCGGACGACCCGATAGTCGGGATCGTGGTACTACAGATTTATATGACGAAATTTTTGTGGCCTGGCGCGGATGTCTTGTTTGGCTGGGTGGCAATGAATGTGTTAATAGTGATTTCGACTAACCACCCATTCGATATTAAACTAAAAAGCAGAAAATTTAAGGCTAGAATGTGTTGTGGTTTACGATATTATCATGCCAACCACCATCTGACTTTTCAACACAAAATATTTGATTAACTCAGCATTCGATTCCTCTAAATAAAAACATTACCTGAATAAGCGTTCATTTAATAGACTCATTTTAATGTCAAGAAGGTTAAATATTCACTTCGAAATAATGGTAAAAATATCTTGAGAACTTATACGTTAATCACTACATAGTATAAAACAAAGTCGCTTCCCGCTGTCTGTCCCTATGTATGCTTAGATCTTTAAAACTACGCAACGGATTTAGATGCGGTTTTTTTTAAATAGATAGAGTGATTCATGAAGGTTTATGTATAATTTGTTAACCCGTGCGAAGCCGGGGCGGGTCGCTAGCTTTTTGTAAAACATGCTCAAAACCCTAAACCAAACTACCGTGCTACCTAAGCGTTAAGCTTCTTAACCTTTTGCGTGTACCCGTACAAATTCGGGTACACCTGGTAGTTCCAGCTCGTCGAGTCCATCTTCCGTCTCCGTCGCTCCTCATTAGCTGCCCGCACTTGCTGGATGTACGACAGAGTCAGCTGCTTCTTTCGCTGTTGCGTGTGAAACATGTTTTAGGGTGGAAGTTGCCAAAGAAAATATCTATTTCGTAACTAGTTACGAAACTAGTCCCTAGGGAACGTTTTCGTAACTATTCGCCGTGGTAATATTTTAGCTCAAATTAAGATTGCTTTATAATGTACAAATGTGTATTGCAGTTAGACTTTTTCCTTGGCCAATTATAAACATAATACACTAAAGGAGAAAAGAAATATAGGTTAAAAAAATATTGTACTGATCAAGACACTTCACTTGTCCCACTTTCGTAACTTTAAAAAAACAAAAGTTACGAATGTGTACCAAATTTTCAATTTAAATAAACAAAGAAAGTAAAAGATACCTTGATAAAATAATTTCAATTGTATATGTTTCTCCTTTTAGTGAATATATAAACGAAATGGTGCGTTGGCAAAAACACAATTGCACTTGTATATTTGCAATTCCAGTGTGTAATCATATAATCAAATTGCATATTTCTTAAACAAATACTAATAATAAAATATTTATAAAAGAAGTGGTTTTCTGGATTTAATTTTCAGTTATTAGTATGTGTTTAGTGCAAAAACGCTATACCAAGAAATCCATAGACTAAGAGCGGTTTCGCACTACGTCCGATTCGACTCCGTGAAAATATGGTCCGAAGTAGCCGTAGAACTATTTCTATGATAATTTACGCACTAGATCTGGCAGCCTATTATGGATAGCTTTATCCATCTTTATCCACGTGATAAAATAACTGTCACTGTTTAACACCGTGGGAAAGAAAGTGACGGACACCGTTTTATCACGCTGTCACGTAGACAAGAACGACCATCATATCCGTATCTCCGTCATCCGATTTCGGAAAGAAATCAGACGGATCTAGTGCGTAAATTACCATAGAAATAGTTCTATGGCTACTTCGGACCATATTTTCACGGATTCGGATCGGACGTAGTGCGAAACCGCTCTAAGGGTCGGTTGCACAAAACTGTTTGTCACCGTTAAAGCGTTCGCAAAATTTTATTGTATGGGAACTTTCATAGTTCTCTGTCGAGTGATGTTGATCAGTCTGTCAATTGTTGTGGCCTGTACGGCTACCATCAGTTTGTCACTGACATAAACGCCGTCGAGAACGTAATTTACTTTCTATACATCTCGCTCGCACTCGCATATTAGTGCAAACGAGATGTATAGAAAGTAAATTACGTTCTCGATAGCGTAAATGTCAGTTTTGACACTGTCAGTGACTCATGGTACGGGCTCTGGTGCCGATGTTTTGTTTAGCTGAGTGGCAATGAATGTGTTAAATCGACGCATTAAGGGTAACGGATTGTGATTTAATCTAATACCACATTTTACAGTTTTTTTTAATTTTCTTGGCATAACGGATGCTTGGTTACAAGCAAGCTTTTTTTGAATTAATATCAAAGTACATTCAGTGCTACGCACAGTTAGCGAGTGTCAACATTAAAGAAAAAGCTTGTGTTATATCAAAACGAACAACAAAAAAATCTTTTAGTCTTTATCATATTTGTTTTTTTATACATTATAACATATAGCTGGTCAAGCAGATCTTGTCAGTAGAAAAAGGCGGCAAATTTGAAAAATGTAAGCGCGAAGGGATATCATACGATAGAAAATTTGAATTTCGCGCCTTTTTTTACTGACAAGATCTGCTTGACCAGCTATAATAGGACTTATACTCTGGCAAAACCACTTTGTCAGTAGAAAAAGGCACCAAATTTAAATTTTCTATGGGAGGACCAAGCGCCTGCATTTTTAAATTCGCCGCATTTTCTATTGACGGAAATGGTTTGCCAAACTATACGCACTTAGTCACGTCAAAGGAATTTTATCATCTGTCATCATGCCTGTCAGGTTCTAACAAGTATGTAAGTGCGAAAGTGACGCTTGACATGACAGGTGATAAAAATGCGACCATGATACCGCCGCAGAAATAATTTGACTGGGGTCTCTTTGTTTCCCATAAAGTTTTAAGTCAAAATGTATTTTTCATTTTATCATTAGTCATAAAACTGAAACCGTTAACTTTTCAGGATTTTCGTAAGGCTATCCTATAGCTGGTTAGGTTAGGTTTGTTTTATGGCAATCCTGAAAAGTGACGTGTTCCTGAACCAAATGAATTATGACTAACGAAAATGCGGGCAAACAATACATTATGACTTAAAACTTTTTGGGACACAATATATACCCAGTTTGACTCCATGTTTATATATTTTTGACGTGATAACGTCTTATAAATCGATGAACACCAGTAGCATGCACGAAAAAGTGTCACGTTGTGGACAGATCTCCATGGTAACGTTGTGGACAGATTTACCATGTATAAAAGTATGTTTTTCATCAATGTTTTCTTATGACGTTAAGTATCACGCAAAATTATCGTCCGTAAACCGACTTTACAGACAACCATATTTTTACATTATTAAATTGTACAACGGGACTTAATCGCGTATCTAAGTTTTAAGACTCCTAGTGAGCAAAACGTTCAAGCTGATAAACAAGACCAAGTGTGGGTAGTTCGAAAAAGCGCGGTTAGAAGATACTGATGTCAACTTAGCCAGTCTTCTCCGAGACCACGGGGACAACGCCGTCCTCGAAACGTCGGAGGTAAATCTTAAAACATAGATACGCGATTAAGTCCCGTTGTACAATTTAATAATGTGTAAAAATCGTGAGAGTTTAAATCAGTGTTAACCATATTTTTTCTTACCTTGTCTGCCGTGGCATGGTACTGATAAGTCTTGAGATATGTTCCTAGTGAGAGTAGCTCGCACTGAGGGCACGTCTTGTCGGCCGTAGTCCTCATGAGGTTTAGGACGTGCAGGAAGTCCTCGGCCACGTAGTGATCTTCTTCCAGGAAAACCACCATGCCTGTAGTGAATTTAGGTATACAGGATTTTGACTCTTGGAGACCCTATACATCTCTAAGGATAATTTGATTAACTATCTAACTAAATAGTAACTTTATTTTTTAATTTAATTGCAGTGAGACGCCTCATTCGGTTCTCGTATATTTTTTTTTCTCGTAATGTGTTAATCATACAGGATTCTGACTCTTGGAGAGATAATTTGATAAACTATGTTATTTTTTAGTTCTGACACTTAGAGACATTTACACCTCTAAATAAGTTTAGTTTTTTTTTCATGTATCCTTTTTGTTTTTATTTTAATATTATTATTATAGTTTTTTTATGTAATTCGACATTAAGAGACCTTATACATCTCTAAGTAGGTAATTGTATTACGTTAGTTTGATTTGGTAGTTGTAGTTGTATTTAATAATTATTGATGTATTATTATTATTTTTTTGCTTGTATGTAAATTCAATGTTGACGTGTAAAAGTGCCCTTGTGGCCTATTTGCTGAATAAATGTTGAAGTTGAAGTATACTTCAAAATATATATATTGTAATCTTTTAGTTATGACACTTAGATACATTTACACCTCTAAATCATTTTAGATTATATAGCTGGTCAAGCAGATCTTGTCAGTAGAAAAAGGCGGCAGATTTGAAAAATGTAGGCGCGAAGGGATATCGTCCCATAGAAAATTTGAATTTCGCGCCTTTTTTTACTGACAAGATTTGCTTGACCAGCTATAGTATTTGTATCTTTGTGTTTTTTTTTAAATACTATTATTATAGTTTTATTGCTATAAGTTTTAATTCGACATTTAGAGACTTTATACATCTCTATGTAATACTTTAGTTTGATGTTTGATTTGATATTTGCGGTTTAGATGTATTTTAGATATAGATGATATGATATTAAATGTTAACACAGCAAACCTTCGAAACACTAGAAGTAAATATAAGATACCGATTAGGAACAGCGCTGCAGCTAGGAGGCACTACTCATATATTGGACCTAGGCTTTTTGACAAATTACCAGGTGACCTACAGGATATACTGCAATTGAGCTATGCAAGCGTGTCTACTCAAAATAATCAAAATTACATAATTAGGCTAAATAAAAAAACCAAAGTGTTTCTCCTGAGTTTTTCCTTTACAGAATTTAAAGACTTTTACATACAAATATTTCCTCAATAAATACAAAGCTACGTAACTCCGTGTCATATTTCTCTATTTCTCTATTCTTCCATATAATATATATATATGTATGTGTATATTGTTAATATTTATAGTAAAAGATCAAAATTAATATTTATATCTAAAATTACAAATTAAAATTATAAATTAAAAAAAAAGACAACGCTTCAAGTCGTTCCCGGCGCAAAGGTGCCCATGATGCTCGCAGCATTGCCACGCTGGATCACCAGGGACAGCCTTTCAGCCTTTTAGCCAGCACGAGGAACGACTCGGAGCGGGGGCCTTCCCCTTTCTGTCTGAGTCGACGTCCTAAGTCGCGTGTGAAGCGTTTCGCGTCGGCTCCCCAGCAACCCGCCGTTTCAACTGCGAAAGGGACGATTATGTAGGCAGGGGAGAGGGGATCATATTTACGACGTTTCACATCCGCTTGTGTTTCCGCTGCCGCTCCGGCCACGCGTGAGGTACGGCTGACATGGGAGGCGGCGAAGGTGCTGACGCACGTAGCGTCCCATACCAAACACCGCCCCCTTTCCCAAGGTACCAAAGTCAGGCCATCAGGCCGTTTACCGTCGGTACGACTAAGACCTGGTGGCTCAAGTACCGATGGCACACCAGCTGATCTAAGGGCCCGCTGGATCGTATCGTTTAGGGCATGGTGGCGCGGATGCCTACCTGCACATCGGCGACAACTCAGTGCGTGATGACCGTCAGCACCCACCATGGAACCGCAGATGCATAAATGTGGTTGGCATACATCGCAGCCCAGGCGGAGAGCAACGGCCACGCGCAACGAGTTGCCGTCGAGTAAGGTACCCAATTGGGGCGAAGGCAATGCGTGGAGCCATGCCCCTGATTCTGGTTGTGATACTGCCAGAAGCCTCGCACGGTCTACACCCGCGGCACTCTCAATAAGGTTGTCAATCGAGGCTTTAGAGCGGGTGTCGTCCCACGCACGCTGTATTTTGGGATTCTCTGGCACAGTCGCTCCCTGGTTGATGCACAACCATTCCCTTAAGGCGTCAGCCACAAAGGGAATGCACACCCTGTCGCCATTTTTAGGTAAAATACGAGCAACGAGGTCTGCCACGCCATGGGCCGACGCCAAAAAGGCCTGTAGACTCACATCTTGAATACGACGCACACCAAGGCCACCGTGACGGACTGGAAGATAGTAGATAGACTATTATTATAGTTTTTTTATGTAATTCGACATTAAGAGACCTTATACATCTCTAAGTAATTGTATTACGTTAGTTTGATTTGGTAGTTGTAGTTGTATTTAATAATTATTGATGTATTATTATTATTTTTTTGCTTGTATGTAAATTCAATGTTGACGTGTAAAAGTGCCCTTGTGGCCTATTTGCTGAATAAATGTTGAAGTTGAAGTATACTTCAAAATATATATATTGTAATCTTTTAGTTATGACACTTAGATACATTTACACCTCTAAATCATTTTAGATTATATAGCTGGTCAAGCAGATCTTGTCAGTAGAAAAAGGCGGCAGATTTGAAAAATGTAGGCGCGAAGGGATATCGTCCCATAGAAAATTTGAATTTCGCGCCTTTTTTTACTGACAGGATTTGCTTGACCAGCTATAGTATTTGTATCTTTGTGTTTTTTTTTAATACTATTATTATAGTTTTATTGCTATAAGTTTTAATTCGACATTTAGAGACTTTATACATCTCTATGTAATACTTTAGTTTGATGTTTGATTTGATATTTGCGGCTTAGATGTATTTTAGATATAGATGATATGATATTAAATGTTAACACAGCAAACCTTCGAAACACTAGAAGTAAATATAAGATACCGATTAGGAACAGCGCTGCAGCTAGGAGGCACTACTCATATATTGGACCTAGGCTTTTTGACAAATTACCAGGTGACCTACAGGATATACTGCAATTGAGCTATGCAAGCGTGTCTACTCAAAATAATCAAAATTACATAATTAGGCTAAATAAAAAAACCAAAGTGTTTCTCCTGAGTTTTTCCTTTACAGAATTTAAAGACTTTTACATAAAAATATTTCCTCAATAAATACAAAGGTATAGTCCGTCAACCAAATCTTGTCAGTAGCAATGTAAAGCAAACTAAAGTAGGGCAACACTCAAAGAGCAGTATTGCGCTAAGAAAAGCAGCAATGTACATCGAACATAAAGATTTTTTTTCCGCTGAGCGCGCCCTGCGTACGTCAATTCAAATTGTCACTCGCGGTTTATTGAAAAAATTTGAAACGGAAGGACAATTTAAAAGCGATGTTAAAACAATGTTAATCAAAATGATGAACAAATTTGAAGATATCAAAAACAACTCCCTATCGTAGTGCTTATATTCTCTTTGTTCCCTATCTATGTCTTCTAAGTTTACTAAAATAAAATCATATCAAAATGCAGATAATTAGATAGTGCATATATTTGTTATTTACAATATAATATGCCACTGTTATTTATTAGGTACAGAAATTTACAAACTTAATATACTTAGGTAAATATAAAAATTAATTGTTACTGTAAATTAGTGTACTCTTCTGGATGAATATGACATACCTGTGTAATTTTTTTGATTGGTATATATTGTACAATAGGATTACATATTAAAAATAAAACAACTGATATTTGGGTGTTTATTTAATTTAAAGGTAAATAAGATAAGGGTCACTTTAGCTTACACTATAATTCAGGTCATTAATTGAAAAAATATAATGAAGTTACCAATGTTACCGGGTCACTTCAACCAAGCATAATACTCTGTAGTATTCTATTGCATCTTTGTAAATAGTCACAACTGATTGCTGAAAATATTAGACATGTGGGCCTATGGACGGTTTCCAGGACACAATTTATGGTCTTGTTGGATAGATTTAGGCATACGTTTTAATTTTATTTATGCCTTTTAACCCTAAAACAAAAAAACTGAACATAATCTTAAAAGTTCGAAAGAGTTCTTCCAGTATGTACTTGTCATAACCTCAATTTTTAGTAATGTTTACCATCAACGAGCATGATTGTACATTGTAGGCCCCTTAGCTTTGCTTATTCTTATTTAATGTATTGGTATTTAATGGTGACAGCAGAAATATCTCTTGAAACAGAAACGATTCAGAATGAAAACCAAATGAAAACAAATAAGGTGACGGCTGTCGTTCACGATCCACATTCCACAGATAAAACACAGATGACACGCATTTTGGAATTATTCGAACACAGTGTTGCTAACCCGCGATTTTTCAAATTTGCCGCCTTTTACTACTGACAAGATTTGGTTGACGGACTTTACGTAACTCCGTGTCATATTTCTCTATTTCTCTATTCTTCCATATAATATATATATATATGTATGTGTATTATATAACAAATAATATATATAGCTACTTACATAATTATAAATCCAGTATACGTATATAAAGTCTATTTTTTTATTCGGTAGACTGAAATGACAGTTAATAGTATGAACATGAAATGTCATTCCATACTATTAACTGTCATTTCAGTCTACCGAATAAAAAAATAGACTTTAGTATGTTATATACGAACATAAAATAAAAATAAAAATAAAAAAAATATAGCCAGTAATGCATGTTTAATTAAGCATTTTTCGTTGACTAAGTAAATTTTATATTAGGTATAGGAAATTTATTTATCCGATCGCTCTCTAAACTTGTGTCACATATATTGTAACTAGCCCTAGCACAGGCCCCGGTCTTTTTGGGCTGTTACTGCACACTATGTCTTTAAACGCTGGCTTCAATTAAAATGTATAATTAGATATAGTGAAAAGTTTCCTGTACATATTTAATGAATAAACGAATAAACGAATTTTATAATTGTTGATGTGTTTTTTTTGCTTGTATGTATATTCCATGTTGACGTGTAAAAGTGCCCTCGTGGCCTATTTGCTGAATAAATGTTGATGTTTGAATAAATCAACGATTTTATTAATCAAGCGAGCTTTGGCAGGCGTGGGTCACTCCGCGATTTCGTCGCGTCGCTACAAGTACCTACAACTCCTACAAGTACATGCGGCCCACACCAATTTTGGTGTAGTGTCCGTGCAGATATGGGTGTAGTTGACTGACAGACGACTAACCTGTGTGGGAAGCTGTACTCTGCAGCTGGTTGAAGATCCTGTTCGCTTTCCACCACCAGTGGTGTTTGGTCTGAGTGTACTTGGCTTCCCTGTAGTGCCCGTGCAGATCTGGGCGTAGTTGACTGACAGATTACTGACATATTACTGACAGATGACTGACAGATGACTGACAGATGGCTCACAGATGGCTGACAGACGACTGACCTGTGTGGGAAGCCGTGCACTGCAGCTGGTTGAAGATCCTGTTCGCTTTCCACCACCAGTGGTGTTTGGTCTGAGTGTACTTGGCTTCCCTGTAGTGCCCGTGCAGATCTCGGTGTAGTTGACTGACAGATGACTGACATATGACTGACAGATGACTGACAGATGGCTGACAGATGGCTGACAGATGACTGACAGATGGCTCACAGATGGCTGACAGACGACTGACCTGTGTGGGAAGCCGTGCACTGCAGCTGGTTGAAGATCCTGTTCGCTTTCCACCACCAGTGGTGTTTGGTCTGAGTGTACTTGGCTTCCCTGTAGTGCCCGTGCAGATCTGGGTGTAGATGACTGACAGATGACTGACATATGACTGACAGATGGCTGACAGATGACTGACAGATGGCTCACAGATGGCTGACAGACGACTGACCTGTGTGGGAAGCCGTGCACTGCAGCTGGTTGAAGATCCTGTTCGCTTTCCACCACCAGTGGTGTTTGGTCTGAGTGTACTTGGCTTCCCTGTAGTGCCCGTGCAGATCTCGGTGTAGTTGACTGACAGATGACTGACATATGACTGACAGATGACTGACAGATGGCTGACAGATGGCTGACAGATGACTGACAGATGGCTCACAGATGGCTGACAGACGACTGACCTGTGTGGGAAGCTGTGCACTGCAGCTGGTTGAAGATCCTGTTGGCTTTCCACCACCAGTGGTGTTTGGTCTGAGTGTACTTGGCTTCCCGGTAGTGCCCGTGCAGATCTGGGTGCAGCGCGTTGTTGCATTTTAGCTTTATCGCTCTGAAAATTAAAATCCATGGTATTATATTAGTCATTATATTATAAAAAACACCAAAAAGTATAGGTAGATAACAAGCGAAACGTTTGAATACGAGTAAGTGTAAGGCCTGAGTGGACGCTCTTGTTGTGCGTGCAGCGGGGCGGGGCGTGCGGCGTGCATGTTAAACAAATGCGCACGTATAGGAGCGGCCTTAGTGCACGCTGCTCACATCACGCGTGAGCCCACAGCCACGCTGCACGCGTCGCCGAGCGAGCGTCCACTCAGGCCTTACACTAAGATATATTCGTATATTAAAGCTACCTAAAGTTCTCATTAAATGTTCTCGGTATGTTTTTCGGCACGTTTATTGCCAAATCTTCTCACAGTTAGTTTCGATCTTTGTGACACTTGACTTACTATTTCTTTTATACTATAGTTCGTTTGCGTTAATAATGCAGTAAAATCATCATTGTCTATGCTTGTACCTAACCGCCAACTCGTCAGATGGCAGTCACTTCCGTAAAAACTGTGCCAATGATAGTACACTCACCTGCAATAATACGCTACACAACGAAGGCCGCAAAAATATCTGGCACGATCTTATTTGCAGAGCCATAAGAGCGTGTCACATATTTTTGCGGCCTTCGAAGAGTAACATGTTATTGCAGGTGATTGTACCTATTAGGTTGCCAAGTGGATCCACGACTTAATTATAGTTGGTCAAACCAAATTGTCAGTAAATAAGAACAAAAAAAACTATACTCATCTTTTTCTTTAGGGTGCTAGTACTTGTTTAAAACAAAGATAGTATGATTCTCTCTGTCTATGTTTGAAATGATACAGTCCTTTGACAAACTATAGACAGATGTACTCACTGCTCGAATTTAGCGTCCCTCGGACAATCGTTAGGATCCACGCCTGGGAACTCGTTTGGATGCGTTTGGATGGAGAAGGGGTAGAAAATCTGCATCACCTGGTAAAGTACAATAAGTTAATGTTAAACCTTATTATAACAAATAGCTATATTGAGGTTTAACATTAACCTTTTACAAAAAAGAACCGACTAGGCTACAACCCTAGTATTAGGGTCCATGACTGTACTTATTTCATTTTAAGAACATCTGTAAGCTGTAATACCATGGTTTTCAACAAATAAATGATTATGATTATGACTTTACATCACCTCAAAGTATAACAATATGATCAACGATAAGGCATTATTTTAAAGAGTCAAACAAACAACCCCAAATCGGTCCAGCTATTTACGAGATAACACAGACAGGTTAAAAAGTTCATAAAAAAAAACACGAATTGAGAAACTCCTTTTGGGAGTCGATAAAAATGTACCTAATCATTCCTACATGAACATATCTTGAGACGATCCTTTTCTTTCTTCTAGGATCCGCACGCCACTCCTGTGTGCGAGCGGGACATTGCCATATACCGCGTACATGCATAGCGATGTCTTGCTCACACACCGGATTCGAAACATTCTTATAACGGAGTAACTTACGCGAGGGACACGATGAGGTGGCGGAGGTAGGTCAGACGCGTATGATGATGATATCTAAGTGTGCCCTATAAAGGGATAAAGTAACTTACTTTAGTAAAGTCGATGGTCCGCACCAGACTATTGATTTCCTCGTCATAATAATCGTGTGAGAACACGAGGAGCGTGCGCTCGATGTCGCGCGCCTGCGCGAGGGACACTATGAGGTGGCGGAGGTAGGTCAGACACGTATGATGATGATATCTAAGTGTGCCCTATAAAGGGATAAAGTAACTTACTTTAGTAAAGTCGATGGTCCGCACCAGACTATTGATTTCCTCATCATAATAATCGTGTGAGAACACGAGGAGCGTGCGCTCGATGTCGCGCGCCTGCGCGAGGGACACTATGAGGTAGCGGAGGTAGGTCAGACGCGTGTGATGATGATATCTAAGTGTGCCCTATAAAGGGATAAAGTAACTTACTTTAGTAAAGTCGATGGTCCGCACCAGACTATTGATCTCCTCGTCATAATAATCGTGTGAAAAGACAACACGAGCAGCGTGCGCTCAATGAGGCACTATGAGGTGGCGGAGGTAGGTCAGACACGTATGATGATGATATCTAAGTGTGCCCTATAAAGGGATAAAGTAACTTACTTTAGTGAAGTCGATGGTCCGCACCAGACTATTGATCTCCTCGTCATAATAATCGTGTGAGAACACGAGGAGCGTGCGCTCGATGTCGCGCGCCTGCGCGAGGGAGACGATGAGGTGGCGGAGGTAGGTCAGACGAGTGTGATGATGATGATGATGATGATATCTAAGTGTGCCCTATAAAGGGATAAAGTAACTTACTTTAGTAAAGTCGATGGTCCGCACCAGACTATTGATTTCCTCATCATAATAATCGTGTGAGAACACGAGGAGCGTGCGCTCGATGTCGCGCGCCTGCGCGAGGGAGACGATGAGGTGGCGGAGGTAGGTCAGACGAGTGTGATGATGATGATGATGATGATATCTAAGTGTGCCCTATAAAGGGATAAAGTAACTTACTTTAGTAAAGTCGATGGTCCGCACCAGACTATTGATCTCCTCGTCATAATAATCGTGTGAGAACACGAGGAGCGTGCGCTCGATGAGGCACTATGAGGTGGCGGAGGTAGGTCAGACACGTATGATGATGATATCTAAGTGTGCCCTATAAAGGGATAAAGTAACTTACTTTAGTAAAGTCGATGGTCCGCACCAGACTATTGATTTACTCGTCATAATAATCGTGTGAGAACACGAGCAGCGTGCGCTCGATGTCGCGCGCCTGCGCGAGGGACACGATGAGGTAGCGGAGGTAGGTCAGTCGCGTGTGATGATGATATCTAAGTGTGCCCTATAAAGGGATAAAGTAACTTACTTTAGTAAAGTCGATGGTCCGCACCAGACTATTGATTTCCTCGTCATAATAATCGTGTGAGAACACGAGCAACGTGCGCTCGATGTCGCGCGCCTGCGCGAGGGACACGATGAGGTGGCGGAGGTAGGTCAGACGCGTGTGGACCTGTGGACAAATGGGCAGTATACATATTAGTTACTAGCTTTTGTTGCGACTTTGTGTGCGATAAAGATAAACATAGATAAAGATAAAAGATTTTTATTCGTGACGATCACAAAACATGTACGGACAACAGCAAGAAAAGAAGAAATTAATAAGTGTGCATCACGAAATGGACCCAACTCAGCATAATGCTGGCTATAAAGCCAGCGCTGGTCTTCAGTAGGGCCCGTTAGGTGATGCCTATTTTCATGTTAGAGAAATTATTCAAAACAGGTAGGTATATAGAGTTAGACCGTCAAAAAGTTTATCACGCACAAGGTGCTTTTTTTTTGCACAAGGTGCTTGGAACCACACTTGTTTTATTGTAACTTGTAAGCACGACGCAGATTTGATGCCGATATCCCGCGCAAGTAATTTGCACAATTGCACATGTTACATGTTGGTTACATGCGCCCACAGACATTAATGTCATCGCTGACGCTTGACATGCGCCATATGCAAGATATATGACAAATTTCATCGTCAAAAAAAAATCAATCGCGACAACCAAACTGCCACGTGTCAAACTGACTGTTGCAAGTTTTGATGCATTTACACGATTTTATAACAATTTAAAATGCCGGTAAGTAATATTGGCCAGATTGTATTCAAAATCTTTTACCTACCTTGTGTGATTGTAGGATTTACAATGATTAACCCCAACAACTACTTAACTAGGCCTTATCACTACATAGTATAAAACAAAGTCGCTTCCCGCTGTCTGTCCAGGTATGCTTAGATCTTTAAAACTACGCAACAGATTTTGATGCGGTTTTTTTTATAGATAGAGTGGTTCAAGAGGAAGGTTTATGTATAATTTGTTTACCCGTGCGAAGCCGGGGCGGGTCGCTAGTTAAACCCAATAAGGCTTCCCATAACATTTATTATTTATTGTTGTATATCTCTTAGGGAAGCGTATCTAGGCTGTCTACGAAGAGTAGGTATTAGACTATATAACGCACCCTAGCGGTAGCTCTCTAGGTAGAGCAAGGTCGCAAATTCGAATCACGCCCGAGCCCGACACAATATTACTTGAACTAAATAAATAAATATCAGGGGACATCTTACACAGATCAACCTAGCCCCAAACTAAGCAAAGCTTGTACTATGGGTGCTAGGCGACGATATACATACTTATATAGATAAATATATACTTATATACATAGAAAACACCCATGACTCAGGAACAAATATCTGTGCTCATCACACAAATAAATGCCCTTACCGCGATTCGAACCCAGGACCATCGGCTTCACAGGCAGGTTCACAGCCCACTAGGCCAGACCGGTCGTATTATTCCTAGATTTACAAATTGTAATTAGAACATTTGTCACAGGAAGCGGAATCTCCACCGAAGAAACGCAAACGGGAACAGCTAGTGATACCACGAAGACAACCATCAGTGGTCATACCTGGACGGAAGGTACTCAAATCAGTGGCCCGTAGCTACAGTAAGCCCCCTCCACACTCGTGCGCGAATCGCGGCGCGATGCCGCAAACGCGAGTGTGGAGCAGGGATGGTGCGGATGTCGATTTTTTGACATCCGCGGAGGCGGATGCGGATTTTTAAAGGCCCACATCCGCGGATGCGGATGTCAAGATAGGTACATAAAAAACGTCAAATATTACATTTTAGTAATTTTTATTTCAAAACCGGCCAAGTGCGAGTCGGACTCGCGTTCTAAGGGTTCCGTACATTAAGTCCCACTCACGCTTGACTGCTAATTTCTAATAAGTTTTTTTTGGCTAATTACTAAATTACCTAGCAGTCTAGCACTTACGCCGATGCTACGACGTTCCTGTATCGACCTGTTCCACATCCGCAACCGCGGAACTTCCGCATTATTTTCAACATCCGCATCTGCATCCGCATCCGCATAAAAACGATGCGGATTTAATGCGGATGCGGATATTCGCAACATCCCTGGTGTCGAGTCGATTTTAACAGACAGCGAAATCGACACCACACTCGCGTTCGCGGCTTCGCCCACGATTCACGCACACAGTCTGGAGGGGGCTGTACAAATAATAGTACTAGGTACAAAAGGTTCACTCTAACAAAACGCGTCTATTACGACTGATATGGTCGCTAGGTGGCGCAAGCGCGAGCAGGCTTCCGTTCCGTAGCGGTGCGCGGCAACTACTACTGCTAGACACCAAAATTGGTGTGGGCCGCGTGTACTTGTAGCGACGCAACGAAATCGCGGAGTGAGCCACGCCTGGCTGCAGTCAGAAGTCGCTAAGCGGGCGAGGCGTTAAAAGTGATGTGAGCACATATAAGAGTGTGTCCATATAATTTTGATTCCCCGCTTGGCTACAGATGTAGTGAACAATCCTTTGCCATCGTATTTTCTCGGAAACGATCGTATTTGTCATGCGGGTTAAATGTACGAAATTCCTCGCAGAAAGCGTCCTTACTCTAGAACGTTTGACAAAGTTTGACCATTCTACAATAAAAACGAAGTCCATTTGGGATTTTAAAAAGTGTTGCATTTAGGTAATACCTCATACTGACAAATTGCCTACATATCGATCTACACAAGTCCCCTACCGCGTCTGTCTGTGTGTATGTATATTCGCGATAAACTCAAAAACTACTAAACGGATTTACATGCGGTTTTCACCTAGCAATAGAGTGATTATTGAAGCGCTGGTGTCCTAGCAGTAAGAGCGTGCGACTTTCAATCCGGAGGTCGCGGGTTCAAACCCCGGCTCGTACCAATGAGTTTTCCGGAACACATGTGCGAAATATCATATATTTGATATTTGCCAGTCGCTTTTCGGTGAAGGAAAACATCGTGAGGAAACCGGACTAATCCTAATAAGACATTTTACCCTCTGGGTTGGAAGGTTAGATGGCACTGATGGCAGTCGCTTTCGTAAAACTAGTGCCTACGCCAATTCTTGGGATTCGTTGCCAAGGAAAATGATGAATAGAGTGATTATCAATGAGGCCATTGAGGGAGGTTTAGGTATATTTAAGGTTTTGTGTGTGTAAGGCCTGAGTGGACGCTCATGTTGGGCGTGCAGCGGGGCGGGGCGTGCGGCGTGCATGCCAAACAAATGTGCACGCTGCTCACATCACGCGTGAGCCCAAAGCCACGCTGCACGCCCCGCCGAACGCTCCGCTCCGAGCGTCCACTCAGGCCTTACACGTGTGTAGTGGCATGGCGGGTCGCTAGTAAGTTATAATTATAATCTTGCATTTACAGATCGTGTATCCCACCCCGGACAAGACGACATGTGCAGAATGCACGTGCTTCCCGAAAGATGCGCCTTATAGAAAGCCAGCGTACGTACAAGTGAAAGCACGCTTTTTTTTTTTTTTTTTTTTTTTCAATTTATTTGGGACAAAAAACAGTAACACACAGGGTTAAGACACAGAAATAGAATACAAAGGGTAATAAAGTGTGAGACCAACAACATCGTCCACAGATTACTAGATTACCTACTGATAAATCTAAAATATATAGCGCTAGGTAACAACATAAAGCTAAAAGTAACAAAACCATGAGGAATTGCGCACATTCCCGCCTATTCCTGTCTCTATCACACGCGCATAATTATACTGCTGTCCCGCTCGCACAGTGACATAGACCGCCGGCATCATGGGCGAGACAGCAATATAATTACGCGCGTGCGATAGAGATAGGAACAGGCGGTCAATGTACGATATTTTTCGTGCTTTGTGTCATTACGTTTTTTTTCAATGGTCGAAATGTGTGCGAATTTACTTCGTAAAGATTCAAAAAATAAATTAGGCGGAAAAAAAATCACTAAGGTATAAGGTACCTAAGGTGTGGGGTAAGAAAAACAATATAAGGATTACAGGTGTTTCTCTTACCTAAATATTTCTGTTACCAGTCTTACCCCATCTGATCTGAAGGTTAAGTGGAAGAGATCCCTGAAAGGGATAAGTTCGCCTTTGTACAAATTATGTGTTTTTTCATGTTTTATCAGTTTTATGTGTCTTTTTGTACAATTAAGTGTTTACTACTACAACTACTGACCTTACAGAGTTTTACGGGTGCAGTTGGAACCATAATTATCTGCACATTGACGCGACAGTATCTCGCGGCGAGATAGACCACGTACCCGTCCCTCTTTTATGAATATAGTTAGAAGACTGGTAGTCTATCTCACCGCGAGATACTGTCGCGCCAATCATGTGCTCGGCCTACTGGTCCGCTACTTGACGCCAGATGTAGACTATTACGAAAATAATCGTTTTGGTAACAAAACTGATGTATGGAGTGAGCACTCGTATGTGTAAGGCTTGAGTGGACGCTCGAGTTGGGCGTGCAGCGGGGTGGAGCGTGCGGCGTGCATGTTAAACAAATGCAACCGCATAGGACTGGCCTTAGTGCACGCTGCTCAAATCACTTGTGAGCCCGACGCCACGCTGCACGCCCCGCCGAACCCTCCGCTTCGAGCGTCCACTCAGGCCTTACACTATGTCTTCTTAATTGTCTTTGCTTATATATGTTGGCAGGAAGTTGAGACCCTGTTTGCGAACACCACCTACTTTATACGAGCTAACAGCGGTAGTGGTAGACCAGCTGAAGTTTCCAGAGGCGTTCCATTGGTCAGAGGAAGACGTAGCTCAGTGGGTCGAGGGGCAAGTCGGACTGCCGGAGTATACGGTATTCACAATACGTGTATCCACGATCCAAGGGAGTACTTGGTTATAGCACAGAATAAATAATAGTACTAGGCACAGGATGTTTTTGTTAGAGATAACAAAACGCATCTATTACGACAGATGTACGCGTCCGTTCCGTAGATAGATAGATAAACCATTTATTCGCTTGCCACAATACACACATATTGACAAAAAAAATAGAAACAATATCAAACTAAAAATAAAATAAAGAACAAGAAGATTCTGCTAGAACCCAGATCAGATCTCAACTCTCATCAGATCAGATCTCAGATCACGAACGTAGCGGTGCGCGGCAACTACTACTGCTAGACACCAGAACTGGTGACGGCTGCATGTACTTGTAGCGACGCGACGAAATCGCGGAGTGAGCCACGCCTGGTTATAGTCTTTTATTGGCGTAACAAACACCCCTCTTTTTGCATCGGGGGTTAAAAATGCATGTATGATTCTGGTCTCGGTCGCTGACGGGCTTGGCTTAATTATTTTTTCTTCAGTACATGACATCTATTTCATGACTTTATTTGACGACTAGTCTGGCCTAGTGGGTAGTGACTAGTGACCCTGCCTGTGAAGCCGCGGTCCTGGGTTTGAATCCCGGTAAGGGCATTTATTTGTTTGATGAGCACAGATATTTGTCCATGAGTCTTGGGTGTTTTCTATGTATTTGTATATATTATATATATCGTTGTCTGAGTACCCGCAACACAAGCCTTCTTGAGCTTACCGTGGGAATTAGTAAATCTGTGTAAGAATGTCCTATAATGTTTATTTATTTATTTTTATTTCATAACCCTACCGTTTTCTTGTAGGAGTGCATTATGGATAACAAAATCAACGGACGTAGGCTGCTGATGCTAGAACACGCGTATCACCTGCCTCCGATCGGGGTACACAGCTTAGAGCATATCCAGGTGAGTGCACTAGTATTTTACCTAGTACCTAGACTTTGGAATCTTTGGGGTTCTGCGTACGAAATTGGAGGCCGTAGGTTCGAATCTCAGTAAAGTCTCATAACTAAGGGTTGATAATTCTCCAAAAATCAAATCGTTTTTTTTCAGGACGTTTTCAGGATATTTTTGCGGCCTTCGTTGTGTAGCATATTATTGCAGGTGTCTGTACCTACTATTGGTGATGGCAAGACAGATACCACATAAAGATAGATTAAAGCATTACAAAAAAATAACTAGAAAAAACAAGCAACAACGGTTGCACTCCGGGAGTGCCGATAGAAGTGAAAACTCACCTCACTATGTTACCGACGCCCGGCAACACGATACAATACGTTTAGCGGAGGTATTCTATTTATTTATTATATATTATTATCATTCTCAAATAAGAGTGAACTTTTTCATTGACATGTTTATTTACATACTGCCATGACAACGTCAAATTATTTGTACATAGGTAATAAGATACAAAATAAGAGTCTTGAAAAGGAGTCCGCAACATAAATGTCAAATAACATTGAGGTTTTCTTTATTTATTTAAATGCCATTTAAATTATAAATGGCCACCTTACGGGGCTTACGCGCGGTCACGTGATCGCCTTACGCCCCTTACGGTCACGTGATCGCCTTACGCTGTCTCGAGTTTATAATTTTTTTCCCCACCTCAAAAAGTGCCCAGCGCCGCTAAAGAAGTATACACTTCAAAAAAATCTTTCAGAGGATAACTTCAGCGGTGCGCAACCTCTTCAGTACGGAGTTCATAAAATTCAGCCGCAGCATCGGACTACCCACTCGCTATCCGCTAACCCATTGTACCTGGTTCAAATCCCGGACCGGGCCCAGTTGGGGCATACGACAAAATTGGACCAGGTAAGTAGGTGTATAGTTCTTGGACACAGATAATATTTTGGGAAAATAAAATGGAAACAAATATATTTTTTTGTAGTTTCTGTTTAATAGCATGTTTATTAGAAATATTTCAATTTAGCTAATTCGTAAACCTTCCTATAAACTTTCCGGTGGCGAATGCACTAGTCTCAAAACGCACTATTAGTCAATACACTCTAATTTCGAAAGCCCCTCTTCTCATAAGAAACTAGGCCCAAAATACCATATTTCCAAAAAGGCTCATTCTCGATTTACACGAGAACCATTGAGAACTACGAGGGGTGTTCAAAATATTCTCGGTATGAGAATGAAAACAAACAAGTACGAAAAGTTTGATATTTTTATTTTTCAATATACTCCCCCCCTATGTTCATACACTTAAAAGATCGATCAATTATTTTTTTTAATCCCTCGTAAAAATATTTTTTATCTTTCGTGTAAAAATGCTCCTCCACTGCCGCCTTCAATGCTTCATCGTCAGAAAATTTATTTCCACGCAGATCCTTTTTAAGATTGGGGAGCAAAAAGAAGTCGCTGGGGGCTAAGTCCGGACTATACGGTGGGTGAGTAACAGTTTTAAACCCACGTTCAACAATAGCTGCCTTGGCAATATGAGCAGTATGGACGGGGGCGTTGTCATGCAGAAGCAGAATACCTTTGGTTAACTTTCCTCGCCTCTTTTCTTTAATTACATCCTTTAATTGACGTAGAATGTTAGCGTAGTACTGTCCTGTGATATTTACACCTTTTTCTTTATAATCGATTAGTAATACTCCTTCACAATCCCAAAATATCGTGGCCATGACCTTGCCAGCTGAAGGGATGACCTTGAACTTCTTGGGATGAGCTGAACCCTTAATGTGCCACTGCATGGACTCTTGTTTACTCTCTGGGTCATAATGATGAACCCAGGTTTCATCTCCAGTAACTATTCTTTGCAGCACCTCATCAGAATTTTCACCGCACAGGTCAATAAAATCGGAACAACAAGCTACACGCATGTCTTTTTGAAGCCGAGTCAGCATTCGCGGAACCCATCTTGCACTTACTTTTGACATATTAAGATGGTCATATATAATATCATGTACGGTACCAATAGAGAGATTGGTTACTTGTGCTATAGATTTTACCTTCACTCGACCATCTTCCAATATAAGTTTTTCCACTTTATCAATATTTTCTTGTGAAGTAGCTACTACAGGCCGGCCAGGTCTAGGGTCATCTTCAATACTCTCCCTTCCGCGTTTAAATTCGCTTGACCACTTTTGAATGGTAGATAAAGAAGGAGCAGACTCAAGGTAAACACAATCCATTTCCTCTTTTATGGTTTTTAGATTTTTACCCTGTTTTGTCAAGAATTTTATCACGCATCGATGTTCTAATTTACTTAACATTGTCAATTCGCACATGATGTTCATGTTTGTTCAGCAATTGCAGAAAAACAAAAGACTATCTCGGTTCGAATTATACTTTTTTTTAATGTCAATGAATAAACCTTAGCGGCCAGTAACGAAAGAAATTTTAGAAGAGGTCGTAAGATATCAATACCGAGAATATTTTGAACGCCCCTCGTAGTCCCAAAATACACCTTTCCCAAAATACTCCAAATTGTGTTCACCTGTGCGTGGCGTAATACTTTATTCTCATAATGCATAGGTCTCAAAACACTCTAATTCCAAAATTAGAATTTGAAATTAGAGTGTATCGATTAATAGTGCGTTTTGAGACTAGTGCATTCGCCACCGGAAAGCCTATAAAGCCTAACCCCAAACCCCGTCACGCAAAATATAGACGCTACTGGCACTAGTCACTCGCATGAGGAGGTAAACTGACATTTTATCACGCCAAGTGGCGCCTCCATAGCAATAAAGCTGTCACTGTCAATCTGTCAAATCAGTGTTACTGTCAATCTTAAAATGCAGCCTATAAAATCGGTCTTTGTCATTTGCCTTAGTTTTTGATACTCAAAGCTTTTTATCACCGATTTCTGCATATCGGGTCCTTGGGAAAAAAGTGAGGTCCTATATTTCCACAATTTGTCGCAAAACATTGAACTATTTTGGAGAAAAACGAGAATGTTTACAATTTATTTGAAAAAATGTATGTGATTTGTCAATGACAGCTTTATTGCTATAGAGGCGCCACCTGGCGTGATAAAATGTCAGTTTGTCTCCTCATTGGAGTGACTAGTGTCAGTAGCATCTATATGAATTAGTAATATTAGTAATACTGTATCTATATTAATTCCAGATGCGATATTCTCCGAGCTATGGGGATTTTAATGCCTGCACCTGTGTATATGGACCACTGGGACTTAGTTTGGTAAGTGAAGCCAACCAGGGTACAGAATAAATAATAGTACTAGGTACAGAAGGTTCACTCTCTAATAATACGCGTCTCGTCATCTTCCTCGCGTTGTCCCGGCATTTTGCCACGGCTCATGGGAGCCTGGGGTGCGCTTGGCCAACTAATCCCAGTAATTGGCGTGGGCACTAATAATACGTGTTTATTACGACAGATATGATCGCTAGGTGGCGCTAGCACGAGCAGGCGTCCGTTCCGTAGCGGTGCGCGGCAACTACTATGGCTAGACACCAAAATTGATGTGGGCCGCATGTATTTGTAGCGACGCGACGAAATTGCGGAGTGAGCCACGCCTGACCCTGACAGGGAAACGTTTTATAAAGCTATAGCCTCCTGACCCAGAAGCGGTTGTTTAGGTTTTGAATTTGGAACTCTTAGGTACTCTGTAAAACGTTCAGAATCGATTGCGGAATATGTACAAAAATTTGTACGCTGGCCCTCAAAAGGATGGGGTACAATTTGTAGCTTCATAAAGGCCTTGGCTGCCTTTTTATCTACTACTAGCTTTCGGCCGCGACTTCGTCTGCGTTGAATGATATAACGTCAAATCTACATTATTTTAGGTACCAAAAGCCAGATTTCCCCAAAGTGAAGTTGGCGAGGATCCCTAAAAGAGATAAAGTCGATAGTATACCGCATTACATAGCCCGGGAGAAAGAGGTTTCGAACGAAATTCTGGTGAGTGAACTACAGTTACATATAAACTAGTGGCTCTGTGCATAGAGAAATATAAGTAACGTGCATCAGTTTTCTTACCAAAACGCGAGTTATTTCGTAGATGTCGACTAGCGTCAAGTAGCGGACATTATCAGTTCTGCTAGTTGACAATAGATGTCGCGGCAAAGTAAAACTCTAATGCTCAACAATTTTCAGCTAATATTATAACCAGATGCACCGGAACTCTATTTTCAACTCCTTTAGCTTATAATATTAGTTGTTTTACTCCTTCCGCTTATAATATTATTTGCAAATTGTTTTAGGAGTACATTTTTCGTCAGTAGCGACACTTGTGACATCTGGTGTCAAGTAGCGGTACTGACAGTTCCACTACTTGACGTTAGATGTCGACTACGAAATAACTCGCGTTTTGGCAAGAAAACTGATGTATGGAGTTACCACTCTTTCTTTACTTATATTACTCTATGGCTCTGTGAGCTGTAGAGCCTGTAGACTCGCGATTAGCATAGAAAATGTAATTGGGACACAGTGAACTCACTATGGTCCTAAGCACCATAGACCTTGTTGGTGCTTAAGTCCTTTATGTAAATTTCCGCATTTAGAAAAAAAAATCAAATACTGGATTGACAAAAAAAAATCTAATTACCTAATCATAGAATCTGCCCTAGTAGCACGGTAGCATTTTTATCATTTGTCACCATACCTGTCACGTTCTAACAAGTATGTAAGTGCGAAAGTGACGGGCATAGTGATAGTCGATAAAACTGGAACCGTGCTGAGCCCGCTGGACAAAAGAAAAGAAGATGCAAGTCTCGCAACGCAGTTCTACTACAAAAAAAGTTTCGAGATTTAATGTGAAACGTCGGTTATTTAATCAGTTGTTAAAACCGTAACAATATTAGATACCTTTTATCGAAACTGAGTGTACATCCTAATGTACATTGGGCACGAGGTTAGATCAAACACAAATTGCAGGTCCCGAGAAAATTCATCCTAGAAAAGCATATCCCGCCAGAGCTGCAGATGATCTGGATACAGAAGATAGACTATCCCCCCCTCTTTCCTGAAGAAAAGAAGAAGAAAAGGCCAGCCAAGCCCTCGCGATTGGCTCCTAAACCGGTGAAGATTGAGGGCCTGAAGGGCGAGCAACTTCTGCTGGCTCGGAGGAAGATGCCCAAACCCAAGTTCCTGTCTTAGTGTAAGGCCTGAGTGGACGCTCGAGTTGAGCGTGCAGCGGGGCGGGGCGAGCGGCGTGCATGTTAAACAAATGCGCACGTATAGGAGCGGCCTTAGTGCACGCTGCTCACATCACGCGTGAGCCCGACGCCACGCTGCACGCCCCGTCGAACGCTCCGCTTCGAGCGTCCACTCAGGCCTTTTGGACGCCGTGTCAAACACAAAAGCTGTAATTCAGACGCCACGTTAATGAAGTGTCAAAACTGAAGTTGAACTTTATGTATATGCACTTAGGTCGATGTTGCTCTGTGGTCTGTGACCGATTAATCCGTCTTTGACGTTGGACCTACGGTGCGGATATATCGGTCATTGGCGTCCAAAAGGTTAAGAGTGCACATTTGCACAATGTTCTAAAATACATGGTTCAAAAACTGTTTAACAAAATAAATGGATAGCTTGAAGTTTTGTGAGAATAAAAAGAGTTCCTACGAGACCACATATTATTATATTTTACATGAAACATCTCAAAAAAAGTATTTAGTTTACTTATAACCTACAATATACAATGGTATGTGTTATAAAAATGTTTTAATCCCCTGAAAGTTTGTTGACTATCTTTATCTCGATTTATCTTGGCCTTACATGACATGCTCTATCTGCAGTTGTGATCACTGACCTGTATGGCTATAATGACGGTATCGTTGAGCACGGGGCCGTAGATGTCCTCATTGTAGATGGTCTGTGCGTCGTTGTATCGTTTTATGGCGCGGCGGATCTCTGTTATGTTCTTGGGCAGGTCTGTTGAGTTTGCTGGAAGAAGAAAAATATGTTTATTTGGCAAAACTACACACGGGCAAGTTGCGAAAAACTTTTCGCATATATATTTCGGGGATCTCGGAAACGGCTCTAACGATTTCGACGAAATTTGCTATATGGGGATTATCGGGGGCGATAAATCGATCTAGCTAGGTCTTATCTCTGGGAAAACGCGCATTTTTGAGTATTTATATGTTTTCCGAGCAAAGCTCGGTCTCCCAGATATTGAATCATTATTGTAAAGCACTAATAAGTAAAATACCTACCAGTATTGTTCCTAGGATGGACGGTTAGATATTTATGAAGCTCCTGTGGCACCAGCGCCAGCACCTGCTCCGACGTGTCGTTCCCGTTCATCAGCTCTTCTGGAAACAGAAAGGGACAGCATGAGATGACATAAACAGATGTATCACGCACAGATGTAGGTATAATTATTTTCATGTATGTATTACAGTCACAGCCAATCCAACCTCTAGACATAGCATAGTCGCGCTACCCCCTCTGCCACACATACGGTAGCGTTACTCCATCTTCGAGTCAATCCCGTGCCGTGATTGGTCCGTGTCTTTGAACGGACCAATCACGGCACGGGATTCGCTCACCGCGTCCCCCCGCACCCCCGTATTTTTGGTAGCATCGGTTTCATGAAAGAATTGGCCTAAGCTCAGTCTAGAGGTTGGATTGTCAGTGTGTACAGTCATCAGGGGCCCATTTCTCAAAAGCTTGTAACTTGTAATACAAGTGGAAGTCCCTTTCTAACTGAAGCTGTCAAAAAGTGACATCCGCTTGTATTACAAGTTACAAGCTTTTGAGAAACGGGCCCCAGATATATCGAAGCGGCCAAAGTTCTTACAAATATCTGAATTACGCCTCTGTTGCCAAGGCGTTAGAGTGCTTCAGATATTTTTGAGCACCTCGAACGGTTGGATATAACTGATGGCGACTGTACAGTCAGCAGCAGAAGTTGCTAAGCGGGCCAGGTGTTCAAAATGATCTTGGCACGACTTTATTGTTAAGGGAATAAGAGCGTGTCAAGGTAATTTTGAACACCTCGCCCGCTTAGCAACTTCTGCTGCTGGCTGTACGAACAACAACACTTTAATGATCATCGGTGGACCTTATACATTTGCAATAAGGTTTAATTTTGACTAAATACATTAGTGTGGAGGACAGCACCCAAACAAATGAAACGTTGGTGAAAAATTAATTAAGCACAATTTTAATTATTTGCTTTGTTGACAATGACGTTAGACTTTTTCAACCTGTGGGATAGCTAAGGCCTATATAAGCCTATATAAGGCCTAGCTAGGACCTATATAAGCCTATATAAGGCCTAAGTATTGTATTATGTTAGCTCTAAATATATAGGTATACTGTTTTGCATGGTAGGTTTTAATGAAAATTAGTATTTAAGTCCTGTTACTAACACTTATTTATATAGGTCTTGCATGAATTAAATTTTTATTTAATTTAATTTAAGGTCTGTATAAGCCTATATAAGGCCTAGCTAAGGCCTATATGACCTATATACGGCCCAGCTAAGGCCTACATAAGCCTATATAAGTCCTAGCTAAGGCCTATATAAGCGTTACGAGAGCTAACAATGATGAAAATTTGTGGAAGAGTCCGTTTAAGCTAACTTTGCACCGATTTGAACAGAACAAAGTGTAGAGTGTCATTATAGACGTCATATTTTCATAGAAATTTGATATTAGTGATGACATCGCGACACTTTGTCACTGAAAATGCCATGCAGTTAGCGTGGTCGTGGAGCGACTTGACAGGCCAGTGATGAAAGTTCGTGGGAGTTAGTATAAAAACAAAGCACATTTTCTTAGCACCAAAATTGCACAAATTTGGTTATCAATATTATAAATTACATGCGACAAGCAAAATAATCGTGATTTTCTGTTATCCTTTAATATTTTAATAATAATATATTATGAATAAATGAATCGGGGACTTCACATACACCTTAGAATTTCTTCGCAGATAAATACTTATTAAATATGAACAGAAACTTACAATAACAACATTAAACAATATTCAATAACGTCCTTTTCCTGACATTTAAAAGTTATAGTATATACATTTTTATAAAAAATACAGTAAAATAAATCCAGCTTTCTCTTTGTATGTAAATGTGCCAACACCATGCTATTATTGAACAGAAAAAAACGAAAATAAATAAATTAAAAAACCTCTTGCAGTAGTTACTAGCGTTTCACTATCTACGTCTACTCCGTAAGTGGGTCCTGAAAATTAGTAGATTAATGTTAAAATTAGTAAAAAGTTGCATTTTGAAGTAATGCTACATGCAAAAATTAGTATCCAATTTTGAAAGAAAAAGGTGCTTGAAAGGTGGTTAGTTCAACCCATAGACTAGGAATCCTCTAGACGTAGTTTAGAGCAATCATTTCATGAAACCGATGCTGCCAAAAATACTGGGGTGCGGGGGACGAGGTGAGCGAGTCCCGTGCCGCGATTGGTCCGTTCAAAGACACGGACGTCACACAAAGACACTTTGACTCGAAATTGGAGTAAAACTACCGTATATTTGTGGCAGAGGGGGTAGCGCTACTATGCTTAGTCTGGAGGATGTCTTGTCTGTGGTTTAACCATACCCTGTAAGCAGCACTAAGGTGCAGCATGCAAAATTTGAAGTATAGTCGCACTACAACATAAAATTAAGACAAAAATATTAAAAATAACACATCAGATTAATTATTAACATTACAAAAGTCATGCTGCGATTCATTATTTACAATTTCAAATTCCTACAACTATTCCATTTCATAATCAAAGTATTCATACTCGTATATGTATAGAATAAAAACACTAGAGTCTGTGCCGAAAGAGAAGAGTCGTGAAATGTATGGGATCCAATACATTCTACGACTCTTCTCTTTCCGCACAGACTCTAAAATGGTGTTGAGTACACTGTACAACTTAGATGTGCTGCCCGAATAGCAATTCATAAGTAAAATTGCACCATGTGTGCTGACCTCGATCTCTTTGTAAACTCTTCATAATGCGGTGTCTGTGTAGTCTCTGATTTGGCAGTGAATGCATACCCTTAGGTGCGCCTGGTGCGCCCACAGACAATCCAACCTCTAGACATAGCATAGTCGCGCTACCCCCTCTGCCACACATACGGTAGCGTTACTCCATCTTCGAGTCAATCCCGTCCCGTGATTGATCCGTGTGTTTGAACGGACCAATCACGGCACGGGATTCGCTCACCTCGTCCCCCCGCACTCCCGTATTTTTGGCAGCATCGGTTTCATGAAAGAATTGGCCTAAGCTCAGTCTAGAGGTTGGATTGTCAGTGGGTGCGCCATACCTGACGTAGCACTTGGCAGGAAAACTTGGCGCGGTCCGACTCTAATTCACATAATAGTAAAAATAAGGCAGTAGTTGTCAGAGGGAGATGCATTGTGAGTTAGTTTACGCAGTCGCTAGCGAATATGTCTGTGTCGAACTCGTGGTAAGGATACTGACACATCTGTGTGTATTTATTTAATCTACATTGCACAAAAGAAAAACTGTATAGTACAAAAGGCGGACTTAATGCCATAAGGCATTCTCTACCAGTCTCCAGCTAATAGGGTTGACAGGACACTTACTTAAAGAAACAATAACAGTATTTTGCCAATATTCGTTGGCCTTGAGACAATTTATGTTAATTATTCAAACTTTTAACATACAGTTGAAAGAAAAACGTTACAAATGCATGTTAAGTATAGGCTGGCATAGGTACAGTCGGGAGCATGAAAATTAAATTTCATTAAACGATAAATTACAGAAAATTATTACAGTACATAATTTGTTAGGGTTTTGTGTAACCCGTGCGAAGCCGGGGCGGGTCGCTAGTTCTAATATCGGTTTGATGTCAGGTCGGCGTGGCTCACTCCGCGTCGCTCCAAGTACCAATAAGTACATGCGGCCCACACCAATTTTGGTGTCTAGCCATAGTAGTTTCCGCGCACCGGCTACGGAACGGACGCCTGCTCGCGCTTGCGCCACTTAGCGGTCATATCTGTCGTAATAGACGCGTTTTGTTAGAGTGAATCTTCGTTATCTACTTCTGTACCGTCTGTGTACACTGTACATAACTAGATAACTACATACGCACATATTTACATACACCGTCTGTCTATTGTATCGTACATTCTCGTCAAGGTTATTGTGTCACAGTAATTATCACAGAACAAGTAGAATGGCGATGCGAGCAGGGTACGTGTCGCCGCCGGTTATAAGCAAACGCTCGCATGCTAGTACTCGCCCGCGCTGACCGAAAAACGTAAACATGCCTTTTGCGCCACAATAACGTTCAGATTAAGAAGCCAGACATCAAATCTGTCTAAAGGAGGCGTATCCATTCACCAGGCACACAAGTTTTTACTACCGTTGCGCGAGAAATGTGGAAATGTGGAGAGGAACGAGCGGCGACACCGGTTCCGATACTAACTGCGCGCGATAGCCGTTCTAACCTCTTTAATATGTTCTGTGGTAATTATGGTGAATCATTTTCTCATTGGCGTGTATAATACGTTCAGGTTAATTGGAAAATGTCCCAGGGGGTTCGTTTGATGTTTAAAATGAATGTAGGGTAATTCGCCAGTAACTGGCCACCGGCCAATAACTGGCCACCCTAATCTAAAAATGATTTCTACATACCTATAAACAGAATTTTAGTATAAGGTTTCAATAACTGGCCAGATTTCAATAACTAATAGCCACCTTATACTACAATGAATTCTGTATAGAATTCATTTGGTGGCCAATGAATTCTATTCACCTATAAACAGAATTCATTTTAGTATAAGGTGGCTAATAGTTATTGAAGGCTGGCCAGTTATTGAAACCTTATACTAAAATGAATTCTGTTTATAGGTGAATAGAATTCATTGGCCACCAAATGAATTCTATTCAATTACTAACAGTGGCCAGTTACTGGCGAATTATCCTATATGAAAATCTATGTGCAAAGCGTCTTTCTAAGCGTCATATAGGATATGTGCTCTCAATTAAACAAGTTGAATCGGGCCACTACAACTACATTGACATTCATGTACATACATGTACACCGTGACAACCATGCATGTTAACAGTTAACCTTACAAACAAAGACCTATTAATATTTATAAGCGTTCACCGTTCGCATTAATTTCATCCAATGCTAGAGCATTGAGTAACTGTTATGTGATTCTAGTGATTCTACATTCTATCACAATAATAAACTAGTGGATCTGAGATGTAGACCTCGCGAATAGGCTACATGACTAATTTTTTTTTATGGTATCAATCGATCGGGTTTGTTTTTAGGATTAAATGTCTATATGGGACCCATTGCATTAAAGTAACACAAAAGTCAGAAGAATTGTAGTCAAAGTCCGACAGTCGCACTTCACTCGCGAAATGCCCTATACAAAACGGCCAGAGGCCGTGACGTCATCGCCCATCTTGTAGTATGGACAAAACAAGAAAATTGCGTTTTTGTCGGTGAAATATTGCGTTTATGTATATAGTTGCTATACAATATTTTTTTGGATGAAATGTAAGGAATCGAATGGTACCCTTACTTTTATCGTTTTTGGAAGTTAAAAAAAACTTAAATTTTGAAACTTTCAGGTCCTGTAATTTTGTAATTTTTCAATATTTTATTTTAATATCCACATTATTGTGATAAATTGCTCGTTTGCTATCTATTTTACTAGATTTTGTTATAAAATTCAACATGTGTCATCATCCCTATTCCAATAGCTACGCCATTTCGAAAGATTTCCAAATTTTTTTTATAAAAAACAATCGTTAAAAAAATACCTATATGTATTTATCGAATCTGCTCACAAAATACCACGAGAATATAGGTTTCTAATAGGGAAGGCTTCTAAAGATAGAATATGGTATTTATAGTTGGTCAAACCAATTTGGCAGTAAAAAAAAAAACAAAAAAAAAATACCCATCCTTTTCTTTTAGGTGCTAGTACTAGTGTAAGACAAAGATAGTATGATTCTCTCTGTCTATGTTTGAAATGAGACAGTCCTTTGACAAACTATAGTTAAAGTTGACCCGATAGAAAAAATGTGACATTTTTCTACCTAAAGGTATTGGCGGTTGTCGATAAGGTTGATTTCAAATTAAATCTATATGGAAATAGCATCTTATTGACAACCGACATTAATACCCTTTTGGTAGAGAATGGCACAAATCACGAAAACATGTCTAATTTTTATTTATAGCCCTGCATAGCATATAGCAGTATATTTTTGTATAAAATAGCTAGTGACAAAGCCGAGGGATTCACAGTTTTGAGGTAAAACGTTAAAACCCGCGCGATCGCCAAATCTTCCGTCGCAAGTTTCGCGCAGCGCGCAATATTCTTTGTTCCTTTCTAATTTCCTCTTAAAACATACCTCCGTCCGTCTCCAGCCCGCTGGACACCATGATCTGCAGCCACACGCAGAACAGCCCCAGGATGACCAGGACCCGAAGGATGGTCGCATATTTGATCCGCGGCATCGTACATTTCTAGATGGCGCCAGGTGCTCACGTTAACAAGATGGCGGGCGACGCCATTTTGATTCTGTAACAAGGATATGGTATAAATAAATAAATATTATAGAAAATTATTACACAAATTGACTAATATAAGTCACATAGTAAGCTCAATAAGGCTTGTGTTGTGGGTACTTAGACAAAGATACTTGAAAGAAGACTTAGAAAATTAAAAAACAAAAGTAAATTAAAATACGTAATTTACGTTACACTTCCTTCTTTGCTTTGGGTCACCGTCTCACCGACTGACATATATACTCGACTGTAGCAAATTTCCACTCAAACACTCTAGTTTCGGAGCATATTGGCTGTAACAGACAGACAGACGGACACACTAGAGATAAGCGCCCTGTTTTTTCCTTTTAAGTAACGGTTAACCCTAAAAAACGCAACTTTCTGTCTGTCACAGCCAATAATATATGCTTATATTATAAGGATATCGTGGCAAATTTCCCTCAAAGTTGTCATTTAAATTATCGAATACATTTTAATGTGGTTTTCCTCATGAACAGTATTTAAAGTTATACAAGTTGGAAAGAGGAAATGTAGATACATATATAGTAGTATTCAGTATCCCTACTAATATAATAATAGTACATTATTACGATATTTACGATACAAGTTCGAAAAGTAGGAACTCGTGCCGATTTAAAATACTCCCTTCGGTCGTGTTTCAATTTATCGCCACTCGTTGCGAATTGCCTTTTCGCACGTGTATTGTACAACGTTTTACAATACATATGGCCCTTTAAATTTTCGACATAAGGCACGTATTGCGCTAACGCACTAGGGCGGTAAAGTAGGACAAAAACCAGCTGTGGGTTTTTGACCTCATTATGATTATATATGGTTTGGTGCAATGCAATAGGCCCTTATACGAGTACCTACATTCATTCATACGATTAAAAGGTTATTGAACTATGCTTTTACCAACTCAAGGTTTAGGAATGTTGCCATTGCCACATAGGTATCTAAATAATACTTAAAGCTTACCGATCAAGTGCCAAACCAGTATAGATCTTAACATCTAGGCAAGAAGATTCACATTGTAATGGCTTGTTTGGCTTCTGCAGCTAAAGGTACAGTCGCCAACATATACATCGGAGCGCTCCAAGGCGCTCACAAATATCTAAACACGCCTCTATTGTCAAGGCGTTAGAGTCGGGTTCAGATATTTTTTAGCACCTCGGCCGCTCCGATATATCTGATGGCGACTGTACTTATGCTACGTCTATTCCATTAGCAATCCACATGACTCGATCAATCGGCGATGTGGTACTTGAATCATTTTGTATCTGTGGAAAATTGCGGAATAATGTCCATCATTCAAGTCTTGTGGTTTTTAGGGTTCCGTACCAAAAAGGTAATGAACCCTTATGGTGCGACTCTGTTCATCTGTCCGTCTGTCACATCGCTAAATATCTCAAGACCTACTTTTTGTATTGATTTTTGTAACCTGCTCTAAGACCGAGGTCCATTAAAAAAATTCAAAACTGCAAAAAATTACTCTGGGACTTAGGTGTAATGTCTTACCCACATTAGGAGGTTAAGAGCCCATCAACGTACACATTAGCGCCACTGCAAAATCAAACTAGTTTATATGTTGCTGGAGTCGTCAATCTATGCGTCCAAAATTAAAACTGCCGTTTTTGTTTTGAGTTCATATTAGATTGACGAATCCAGCAACATAGTTTGATTTATTCAAAAGGTACAAGATACAGTACGTAGCGGCCCCCTTTTTTAAATATCTTTCGTTAAATTTAAATAATCACGATTATTTAGCAGTGGCGCTAGTGTGCACGTTGATGTGCTCTTAAGACCTAAGTGGATAATTTGGTTATTGGTATAGCTGCTGCTGAAGTCCTTGCTGCTCCCGGTCCTTGCTGAAGGTCATCATCATAAACTAAGAGCTGCGCCCTTGTCGGTGAAGCAATCTCTAATATCTCTATGTATTTATTTCCTTAGCCTTTTCCTTGACAGCCTGATGCGACACGACGTTCGCTTTGAGGCCAACAAACTACTCTGTGGTCGACACAAAAATATATGTAATTAGCGACCCGCCCCGGCTTCGCACGGGTTAACAAATTATACATAAACCTTCCTCTTGAATCACTCTATCTATTAAAAAAAACGCATCAAAATCCGTTGCGTAGTTTTAAAGATCTAAGCATACATAAAGACAGACAGCGGGAAGCGACTTTGTTTTATACTATGTAGTGATGTAGTGATTAGTTGTAAGCAAGATTTGTGAATAAAGGTTTTTTTTTCTCGTTCACTTGATCAATGCACTGCCCTTGGCTTCCCTTTTTCCTGTTTCCTTTGACTTTCGCTTTTATGATGGTCCTGATGAATTCATCGTGTCGTGTCGTGATATTTTCGATTTTGATAAAGCTACGTTGGCCGACTTTACTACATTTTAAACCAGCTTTGAATGAAAAGGTTTACATTTACAAAGAAACCTTAGTCGGGTTAGTTTTTCAAGCCTGTTGCTTATTTGCAGCATTCATCAAATTAATAAGCAACTACAGTAGAGCGGAAATTCATAATTTAACTGCATTTCCCACGGATAGCTACAAATTGGCATAATTGTGACTTTTGTACCTAATCTATCATCATTACTGCACTGCCCCACCAGGCATAATAGCTGTATAGGGAGCGTTCAAGTATTACGTAACGCAATTTTTGGACATTTTTGACCCCCCCCCTGCCGGTTCAGGCGGAGTATGTCACTTTCTTAGGACGTCACATTCTGAGTTCGTCACTTTCTGACTTTGTCACTTTCTGAGATCGTCACATTCTGAGTACGACACTTTCTGAGGACGTCACTTTCTGAGTACGTCACATTCTGAGAACGCCACTTTCTGAGGACGTCACTTTCTGAGTTCGTCACTTTCTGAGTTCGTCACTTTTTTAGCATAGGTACGATTTAACAGTATAATATACCTGCACGAAAGATGTATACTGCCAGCTACCAGATTAGCTGTTCGACATACGGTCGCTTTTATATCCTACATACCAATACCAATCTCTGTTTGCCTTACACCTGACTGGTAGAGAATTCCATTTGGCAAAACGTCCTATGTTTCGTGCAATAAAGTGAAAATAGAGAAATAAATAATAATAATAAAACAATCTAATTATGTTTCAATCAGAGTATTTAATTCAGAATAAGTACTTAGAAACTACAAGCACCAAAACATTTAGCCACAGATTGGAGTTAGGCCGGCAACAGCTTCGATTCAATCAATACACATAAATGTTTCGCACAGTAGGAACCATGATTTTGTCATTCGCCGCTGTGATTAGCTCGTGAAGGCATCACGGCAAGCTCGCTGACACCAGTAGAAGGTCATTCCAACATATGTACATTTAAATGGACTGCCGCTCCTTTCATGACAACATATTCTTCAGCATCTTCTGTCATGTCTCCAGTCTCCATAAACTCAAACGTCTTTTTTTCTGATGGTAGTGTAAATTTTGGATACCTATCTGCGTATAAAATCAGCATTGCAGTTTTGTTTCAGACAATATTTCTTCTCGTGTCATCTGTGGAGAATAGGCGTCAATGGATTTTTTCTTCAAAGCGTTGCCGAATTTCAGAATATATGTTCAGCCTCAGCCATCAATCACTTCTGCGTATGGAGTGATCCATACTCTCATAGTTCTCATGTTCTTTATTTGTTTGTTTTCTTCCTATATGTATAGGTTACACGATGAATTTTTAAATTATTATTACATTATACTTTTAGCCTGACAATAAAAATCTAGCATGTCGCCGATTTGACATCGCTGATTTTTTTTCTATTTAAAATGCGAAACTACAAAAAGGTTATATATAAGTAGTTTGTCAAAGGACTCTCTCATTTCAAACATAGACAGAGATAATCATACTATCTTTGTCTTACTCTAGTACTAGCACCCAAAAGAAAAGGATGAGTACAGTTTGTATTGTTCTTATTTAATGACAAATTGGTTTGACCAACTATACTTACAGTCCGTTAACTCTCAGAATGAAATTCGTTTTTCGGGTAAAATCGGACGTAATCGCGTAATAGAAAATAGAAAATATATTTTTTAATGTTGATCCTAGCGAAAAAAGTAGCATTTATTTTATAAGAAATCTCAAATAGATTATTTACGTAAAAGATAATTTTTTGCTGTGGGCTACCGTTTACGAGTTATTTACGAAAAACTAAAAAATAACAACCTTAGCATAAATTATACGTGACTTTCCCACTTTAATATATTTTAAAACATTGATCCTAGCGAAAAAGTGTACTGAATCTTTTTTGTAGGAAATTTTATATGGATTACTTATGTAGTAGAACATTTTTTGCTACGGGCCACCGTTCAAGAGTTATTTACGAAAAACTCTAAAAAGGGACCTTAACACCATAATAACATCATAATTTGACAGAGTCGCCGGTCAAAGGAACCGAGGTGGAAAGTTCCCAAATTAGTAATCTGATAGCCCACGTAGTGAAGAATCTAAAAAAATTTTTTTTTTTTTTTTTAATCTTTATTTATTTATAGAGGGTTTTTACAAATGCCACCCTCATAGTGGCTCTCTAAAAAAACTACAACAATCTAACTTTCACTATTTCTAATTTGTAAGATGGCCTTGACCATATTATAAAGAAGCCCAGCCTCTTCGGAGGCTGGACATGCCAGGATGCTATTGACTCTGCCGAGGTCATAGCACCTGACATTGAGCAAACGACGCTGTGCAGCACCTCGGCGACATTCCATTAAAATATGAAACACATCTTCAACTACTCCGCATAAGTTACATTTAGGCGAGTCAACTTTACGCATCATAAACGCGAAACTATTTAAAGGAATGTGGCCAGATCGCAATCTAAGAGCAACAATTAAATCTTGCCTGTTCATCCTACAGAAAGAGAACCATGGAGCACGAGGAAGTGTGGGTTGGATCGTTTTATACCATATACCCTTTGTGCGAGATCTTTCATCAAAATATTCAGACCACATGTCAAAGCACATATTTTTGACCTTGTACAGAACATCGGAGAACCAAGGGGTATTATGGCATTTAACACCCATTTCGGCTGCTTCCCTAGCCAACCGATCCACCACCTCGTTCCCCACAACACCACAGTGGGACGGGATCCACTGAAAAATAACTTTCTTTTTGGCAGCGCATAGTTTAAGTACTAGACGAATTATAGTGTAAGCCACTGGAATGCCCCTAAAGACGTAAGTACAACGGTTCAAATGTTGAAGTGTGCATTTAGAATCCGTTAAAATTACAAACATATTGTGACTATTGATGCTGTCAATATATGAAAGTGACTCTGCAATTGCAATCATTTCAATAGCCATTATCGAAATATTGTCCATAATGTGTAGTTTAATTACTTCGCCGGTTTGCCAATCTAGGAATGCTGCCCCACTACCAATATCTGTTTTAGATCCATCTGTAAATATCTTATAATAGTCATGATAGGTGTCTGTAAGCATTGAATTGCATATACTTCGTAACTGAGATCCGTCGTACTTACGTTTAGCTTTATCGATTTTCTCCACATTTAATACTAGATGAGTACTTAAATCTATATTAGTAACCCAGGTATCGAGTGAAAACATTTCTAGCTGGTTACTACAGTATACCGGGGTGTCCTTAAACTCATTAAATACAAGTCCAATTAACGGTTTTGTTTTGTTACGCCAGTAAAGGTTATCAAAAGAGTTTTTTAAATCCGACAGAAGACCAGGTAGGGAATTTGTACTTTGAGATTTAGATTTTAACAACATTTTCCCTGCAAGATACTGTCTCCGAATTGCTAACGGAGGTACGGTCAGTTCTGATTCCATGACATGGATAGGTGTACTTTTTATAAACCCTCCAATTATTCGTAAGCAAGTGTTTTGAAGTGTGTCTAACCTAGCTAAATTAGTTTTAGCGCTATTCCCGTATAAAAAACTAGCATAATCGAGCCTACTTCTTATCATTGCAATGTACAGTCGTCTTAAGTGGACTTGGTGCACTCCCCACCCCGCTCCCGCCAAAACTTTAAATATATTTATAAATTTAGTAACTTTAATTTTGATTTCATTTATGTGTTTCCCCCATCGCAGGCCTCGGTCAAGCCAAAGGCCCAAGTATTTAACGGTATCCACAACTTCAAGTGCTTTGTTGTTAATTTTAATAGAAATGTTATCTTTTTTAAATCCCCTTTTAAACAGACAAATTTTACTTTTACTCTGAGAAATCTCTAGACCTATGTCTAAAAATAAGGTATGTATTTTATCTAAAGCCTGCTGGATTTTTACTTCTCCCTCAGCAGGGTTTTTACAATGGCAATATAAAACGTAATCATCAGCATATTGAGAAATGAATATCTCCTTCTCAAGGGTTTTACAGATCTTCATAGTGGCTATGTTAAAAAGTAACGGGGATAGCGGGTCCCCCTGGGCTAAACCGCGACCAGTCGATCTTTCTATAACTAGATCATCTAATTGAATTTTGAGGACCCTATGCTTCAAAAAATTCCAAAGGTAGTTGCAAACTCTACGTCCTACTTTTAGTGAGTCCAGGGTAGAGATTAGCACAGTATTATCAATATTATTGTAAGCACTGTCAATATCTAAAAAGCAGCCTAAAGTTGATAAACCTTTTGAGAAGCCAATTTGAATCCTAGTAACCAGGATGCTCAAATTATCTAAACATGATTTACATTTCCTAAACCCCAAAGTATTTTCAGAGAACACCTTATTACGTTCTAGAAGCCACTCGATTCTATGGTTGATAATTGCGTGGAAGATTTTGCATACACACGACATTAAAGAAATAGGTCGTAATGATGATACTTGGCTTGGATCTCTGCCCGGTTTTGGGATAGGGATAATACCAATATCTTTCCACTGACTAGGGACAAATCCGTTTACGAAAAAGTTATTGTATAGGCGCAACATCTTGGACATCGAGGTTTGTACCACCTTGTATAGAGTAGTTAATACCACCATAACTAGTAGGTAAGTAAATATTTAAATTCATTAAAATATGTGACTTTTAAGTACTTACTGTATATTTACAAATTAAATTTAAAATTATTGTTTTAATTTATTCTTTTATTTTAAAGTAAATTTGAATTAAAACTAAAGATAAAATAACAAACTATAAAATATACTTACTTACCTACAAAAAAAATTGTGACTGTTATTACCACTCTATATAATTTCAGCCAGAAGTAGTAAATGACGGTGTGACGTTCTGCTTTCAAATTCTGATTCTATTTTATATAGAATATGACAAAAAGTCAAATAGCAATATAGTCATCAACCAAATAATAAGCATAACGTCATTAAATTAGGGCTTATTTTACATTGAGACAATAGGTATCCCTAACTTTTTGCGGTAAGTTTAAAACTTTTTGTGAGTGAGTAAGAAAGCAGAATAGCAGTATCACCTTCGCGTGTTACCGCCGATACCCGATGTAAGTATCTTTCTAAAATCCGAAGGTCATTAGAGTTAACGGACTGTATAGCCTGACCAGTAATATATGATAATTGTCAAGAGGGCGCTGTTATTCTCATGTATAGGGTGACAATTCAGTGTAGTATGAAAAAATTATTTCCAGTGAAATTCCGCAACATGGCGCACCCTCAATAGATCCTGGTTCACCTTGCGCTAGCTTCGACCCGCGACTTCATCTGCGTGGAAATATAATGATGATGATGATGATTTATAAACAATAATTAGGTCCTTTGCGTCGTAGCGCAAAAACAATCAAATTTTCGTTCCCCTTTGAAACCCCTTATAATATTTAAAAAACACGAAAAAAAAAAGAAAGAAAAATGTTTATAGGGTTGTATCTTCTAAACCGAGCGCGAAAATATTAAAATGTTCATTCCTCTGTAAGAAACCCCTAATTAATATTTGAAAATAAAACACAAAAAAAATAAAAAATAAACAAAATAAAAACTTTATAATGCTGTATCTCCTAAACCGTGCGTCGTAGCGCAAAAATAATCAAATTTTCGTTCCCCTTTGAAACCCTTAAATGATGTTTAAAAAACACGAAAAACAAGAAAAAAATAAAAAAGAATGAAAAAGGTTTATGGGTTGTATCTCCTAAACCGTGCGTCGTAGTGCAAAAATAATAGAATGTTCATTCCTCTGTAAGAAACCCCTAATTAATATTAAAAAAAAACAAAAAAGAAAAAAAAAACAAAAAAAAAACTTTATAATGCTGTATCTCCTAAACCGTGCGTCGTAGCGCAAAAATAATCAAATTTTCGTTCCCCTTTGAAACCCTTAAATGATGTTTAAAAAACACGAAAAACAAGAAAAAAATAAAAAAGAATGAAAAAGGTTTATGGGTTGTATCTCCTAAACCGTGCGTCGTAGTGCAAAAATAATAGAATGTTCATTCCTCTGTAAGAAACCCCTAATTAATATAAAAAAAAAAACAAAAAAGAAAAAAAAAACAAAAAAAAAACTTTATAATGCTGTATCTCCTAAACCGTACGTCGTAGCGCAAAAATAATCAAATTTTCGTTCCCCAAGATTTGAGGCCCGGGGAAGGACATATACTTGGTCAACCAGATCTTGACAGTAGAAAAAGGCGGCAAATTTGAAAAATGTAGGCGCGAAGGGATATCATCCCATAGAAAATTTGAATTTCGCGCCTTTTTTTACTGACAAGATTTGGTTGACCAGCTATAATTATTATCATCATATTTCCACGCAGATGAAGTCACGGGTCGAAGCTAGCGCACCATATTATCAAATTACAGTTGGTTAAACCAATTTGTCATTAAATAAGAACAATACAAACTATACTCATCCTTTTCTTTTGGGTGCTAGTACTAGAGTAAGACAAAGATAGTATGATTATCTCTGTCTATGTTTGAAATGAGACAGTCCTCAAACTATATATAACCTTTTTGTAGTTTCGCATTTTAAATAGAAAAAAAATCAGCGTTGTCAAATCGGCGACATGCTAGATTTCTATTGTCAGGCTAAAAGTATAATGTAATAATAATTTAAAAATTCATCGTGTAACCTATATAGGAAGAAAACAAACAAATAAAGAACATGAGAACTATGAGAGTATGGATCACTCCATACGCAGAAGTGATTGATGGCTGAACATATATTCTGAAATTCGGCAACGCTTTGAAGAAAAAATCCATTGACGCCTATTCTCCACAGATGACACGAGAAGAAATATTGTCTGAAACAAAACTACAATGCTGATTTTATACGCAGATAGGTATCCAAAATTTACACTATCATCAGAAAAAAAGACGTTTGAGTTTATGGAGACATGACAGAAGACGCGGTATGCTGAAGAATATGTTGTCACGAAAGGAGCGGCAGTCCGTTAAAATGTAAATATGTTGGAATTATGACCTTCTACTGGTGTCAGCGAGCTTGCCGTGATGCCTTCACGAGCTAATCACAGCGGCGAATGACAAAATCATGGTTCCTACTGTGCGAAACATTTATGTGTATTGATTGAATCGAAGCTGTTGCCGGCCTAACTCCAATCTGTGGCTAAATGTTTTGGTGCTTGTAGTTTCTAAGTACTTATTCTGAATTAAATACTCTGATTGAAACATAATTAGATTGTTTTATTATTATTATTTATTTCTCTATTTTCACTTTATTGCACGAAACTACTGGTAGAGAATTCCATTTGGCAAAACGTCCTACACACGTCTACACGTCACGTAAACGTCTTACACCTGACTAGGTGTAAGGCAAACAGAGATTGGTATTGGTATGTAGGATATAAAAGCGACCGTATGTCGAACAGCTAATCTGGTAGCTGGCAGTATACATCTTTCGTGCAGGTATATTATACTGTTAAATCGTACCTATGCTAAAAAAGTGACGAACTCAGAAAGTGACGAACTCAGAAAGTGACGTCCTCAGAAAGTGGCGTTCTCAGAAAGTGACGTACTCAGAAAGTGACGTCCTCAGAAAGTGTCGTACTCAGAATGTGACGATCTCAGAAAGTGACAAAATCAGAAAGTGACGAACTCAGAATGTGACGATCTCAGAAAGTGACAAAGTCAGAAAGTGACGAACTCAGAATGTGACGTCCTAAGAAAGTGACATACTCCGCCTGAACCCCCCCCCGGTCGCCCCCCATGTAACGCGCCGTAAAGTTTTTCTGTACCCCCGCTCCCCCTAGTAAAACGTTACGTAACCACCAAGCAAGCAATTTTGTGAAGGTAAAAAAATTTCAAGTGGTCATTCCATCTGAAATTTTGAGAAAATATACGTTTTAAAAAATGCGTGAGAGAATCTCTCTACGCGACCGTTCTGAATGGTTAAAAAACAATGTTACGTAACGCGTAGTTCAAACCCCCCCTCCCGCCCCTGTAACGCATCGTAACATTTTACAAGACCCCCCCCCCTCCCCCCAAATTCGTTACGTAATACTTGAACGCTCCCATAGGCAAAAAACCGGCCAAGTACAGTCAGCAGCAAAAGTTGCTAAGCGGGCGGTGTTCAAAATTACCTTGACGCGTTCTTATTCTCTTAACAATAAAGTCGCGTCAAGATCATTTTGAACTATTGCTGATGACTGTACGAGTCGTGCCCCACAAGGGTTTGATCATTAGGATCGATAAAATTGAGTAAACTTTCGGCTATTTTCTTAAATTATTGGTCCCTTAAAATTATAAAATACACATTTGAGATTCTTCAAGAGTTTGCAATATTGGTAACGGGGTTTGGTCATAATAATAGTCCACAAAGCCGCGGATTACTAAGACTGATAAAAACTACGTAATCTAGTTATAATGAACTAATAAGAGATAACAAAGCCCTTGCTACACGGTCGCCGACAAGCCTTCTGACCTTGGTCAGTTTTGGTCAAATTTTGTTGGGAACAACTGTCTACACGGTCCGTCCAGACCAAGGCCACGCGGTCTGAGGGGCTTGTCGGCGACCGTGTAGCAAGGGCTTATGTGTCCTTCACATTTATTACTCCATTTGAAGATAACCGCCTCACAAGCCTAGACATAAAACGCCAGTTATGAAAAGAGAGACCTAAGCCCTCCTACGTATACACGGTCAACGCAGCTGGGCCAACTTTATTGTCACGCGTGCAACAAAGTATTTAAGACCAAGTTCGGCCTGGCCAGCCACATTAGGGCACACGCTAGCCAACGTTCATGATATTTATTTAGGGTCGCCGTCATCGAAAACGATGAGGGTCCTCCTCATCCTCCTCATACATTCCTCATATACTCCATTTTTAGGGTTCCGTAGCCAAATGGCAAAAAACGGAACCCTTATGGATTCGTCATGTCTGTCTGTCTGTCCGTCGGTCTGTCCGTCCGTATGTCACAGCCACTTTTTTCCGAAACTATAAGAACTATACTGTTGAAACTTGGTAAGTAGATGTATTCTGTGAACCACATTAAGATTTTCACACAAAAATAGAAAAAAAAAAACAATAAATTTTGAGGGTTCCCCATACTTAAAACTGAAACTCAAAAATTTTTTTTTCATCAAACCCATACGTGTGGTTTCTAATATCATTTTTTTAAACTGAATAGTTTGCGCGAGAGACACTTCCAAAGTGGTAAAATGTGTCCCCCCCCCCCTGTAACTTCTAAAATAAGAGAATGATAAAACTAAAAAAAATATATGATGTACATTACCATGCAAACTTCCACCAAAAATTGGTTTGAATGAGGTCTAGTAAGTAGTTTTTTTTAATACGTCATAAATCCCCTAAATACGGAACCCTTCATGGGCGAGTCCGACTCGCACTTGGCCGCTCTTTGTTAAGGACGAATAGCGAATTTCTAATGTTTTTTACATGATAGGTATATTAGGAGGAGACGTGTCGCCTGACACAATTCGTCGGGAAAATTTTACAGTCACAAAACGTTAGTGAGTCAGTGAGTTAAGTACAAAACTCATTTTAGTAAATTTTGGAATCGAGGGTGGTTCACGAAAGCCGCAGCTACACACAGTGTTTTTCATCACACTTGCTCGAAAAAGATCATATTTCACATATATCCACGAAAGGGATAACTTTAGGACTTTACGACCAGAGTTCGCAATTATCCAGATAATAATAATTTATTTACAAACAAGATATATCCAGATAATTATAGTCTTTGATAATTATCGCGATAATTATCCGATAAATATCGGTCCATATGGTGCTATATTAATTTTCTTTGAATTCTTTGATAGTAATAAAAAAAAAAATTAAATTATGTTTTGTTATTCTTTTACAAATTTTATTAGGTTATTATGAAATCGATAGTTATCATGCATAAAAATCACGATAAGTAATTATCAAGATAACTATCATTGATAATTATCCTTTCGAACCCTGTATATGAGATTTAACTCTATCCCTTGGCCTTGGCCGTATGACCTTTAGTCCTTCGGACACACATCGATGTTCGATGAAAACTAGGGCATTGCGTGTCTTATATTAGGTACTTTACTACGTTAGCATGTCGGTAAGAGTAAGAGCACGCAATTTCCGTTCACAATCACAATCCTTTTTAGGGTTCCGTAGCCAAATGGCAAAAAACGGAACCCTTATAGATTCGTCATGTCTGTCTGTCTGTCTGTCCGTCTGTCCGTCTGTCTGTCCGTCCGTATGTCACAGCCACTTTTCTCCGAAACTATAAGAACTATACTGTTGCAACTTGGTAAGTAGATGTATTCTGTGAACCGCATTAAGATTTTCACACAAAAATAGAAAAAAAAACAATAAATTTTTGGGGTTCCCCATACTTCGAACTGAAACTCAAAAAAATTTTTTTCATGAAACCCATACTTGTGGGGTATCTATGGATAGGTCTTCAAAAATGATATTGAGGTTCCTAATATCATTTTTTTCTAAACTGAATAGTTTGCGCGAGAGACACTTCCAAAGTGGTAAAATGTGTGTCCCCTCCCCCCCCCCCTGTAACTTCTAAAATAAGAGAATGATAAAGTGATGATAAAACTAAAAAAAATATATGATGTACATTACCATGTAAACTTCCACCGAAAATTGGTTTGAACGAGATCTAGTAAGTAGTTTTTTTTATACGTCATAAATCGCCTAAATACGGAACCCTTCATGGGCGAGTCCGACTCGCACTTGGCCGCTTTTTTTTACAAACTGTATTCTACTTTATACCCGAATAAGGATTGCTGTTAAATTCCAACAATGATCTACAACAGGGATAATTGCGGATGCAGATTTTTTGACATCCGCGGATGCGGATGCGGATATTTAAAGGCTCACATCCGCGGATGCGGATGTCAAGATTAGGTACTTTGAAAACGTCAAATATTACATTTTTAGTATTTTATTATTTAAAAAAAAACGAAACGTTTAGTGTTTGGGCAAGAATATAGGTGTGTTAATCGAACGAGCGAGCGAAGCGAAGCGAAGTTCTTACATTCGACTTTGAACACACGGCTGGCTAGGGGCACGTCCCGGCATTTCAATGTTTTTAAGCTGAACTTTCAGAGGATAGTTTGATACTCAATAACTTAAGTAAATTTATTCTAATTTAAATGAAATTGGGTGAACGTATAGTCGAGGGCATTATATTTTAGTCATTAAATTTTGAGCTGGCTTGAACAAGAGGTTATTGAGCTAGAAGAGCTTAAAATGCTAAAAAGCCATTTGTGAGGGGTCTTGCTATTCTGGTCATGTTAATTGCAAGAAAGTATGGTCGAGTTGAAAGTGCTCGGTTTACACATTTATAATATTGTTTTTTTAAAGATTTTTTTTTTTAAATTATGACAATTTTGGAATCCAAGATGGCGGCCATGCACTGTCATTAAATCGTAATGGATATTATTTTATAGGTTTTAGGGGGCGCAGATTTCGAAAATGATGATCATTTTGGATTCCAAAATGGCGGCCATGCACTCCATGCAGTATGTCATAAAAGTCGTCATGGATATCGTTTTATAGGTTTTAGGAGGCGCAGATTTCGAAAATGATGACCATTTTGGATTCCAAGATGGCGGCCATCCAGTATGTCATAAAAGTCGTCATGGATGTCGTTTTATAGGTTTTGAGGGGCGCAGATTTCGAAAATGATGACCATTTTGGATTCCAAAATGGCGGCCATGCACTATGTCATAAAAGTCGTCATGGATGTCGTTTTATATGTTTTAGGGGGCACAGATTTCGAAAATGATGACCATTTTAGATTCCAAGATGGCGGCCATGCACTATGTCATAAAAGTCGTCATGGATGTCGTTTTATAGGTTTTAGGGGGCGCAGATTTCGAAAATGATGACCATTTTAGATTCCAAGATGGCGGCCATGCAGTATGTCATTAAAGTCGTCATGGATGTCGTTTTATAGGTTATAGGGGGCTCAGATTTCGAAAATGATGACTATTTTGGAATCCAAGATGGCGGCCATGCACTATGTCATAAAAGTCGTCATGGATGTCGTTTTATAGGTTTTAGGGGGCGCAGATTTCGAAAATGGTGACCATTTTGGAATCCAAAATGGCGGCCATGCAGTATGTCATAAAAGTCGTCATGGATGTCGTTTTATAGGTTTTAGGGGACGCAGGTTTCGAAAATGATAACCATTTTGGAATCCAAAATGGCGGCCATGCAGTATGTCATAAAAGTCGTCATGGATGTCGTTTTATAGGTTTTAGGGGGCCCCGATTTCGAAATTGATGACCATTTTGGATTCCAAGATGGCGGCCATGCAGTATTTCATAAAAGTCGTCATGGATGTCGTTTTATAGATTATAGGGGGCGCAGATTTCGAAAATGATGACCATTTTGGATTCCAAAATGGCGGACTTGCACTATGACATAAAAGTCGTCATGGATGTCGTTTTATAGATTTTAGGGGGCCCCGATTTCGAAAATGATGACCATTTTAGAATCCAAAATGATGGCCATGCAGTATGTCATAAAAGTCGTCATGGATGTCGTTTTATAGGTTTTAGGGGGCGCAGATTTCGAAAATGATGACCATTTTGGATTCCAAGATGGCGGCCATGCAGTATTTTATAAAAGTCGTCAATGATGTCGTTTTATAGATTATAGGGGGCGCAGATTTCGAAAATGATGACTATTTTGGAATCCAAGATGGCGGCCATGCACTGTGTCGTAAAAGTCGTCATGGATGTCATTTTATAGATTTTGGGGGGCTCAGATTTCGAAAATGAAAACTAGTTTGGAATCCAAGATGGCGGCCATGCACTATGTCATAAAAGTCGTCACGGATGTCGTTTTATAGGTTTTAGGGGGCGCAAATTTCGAAAATGATGACTATTTTGGATTCCAAGATGGCGGCCATGCAGTATGTCATAAAAGTCGTCATGGGTGTCATTTTATAGGTCATGGTCATCATTTTCGAAATCTGCGCACCTGTTTCAAATAAGATATAGATGCATCCTAGTAAGTCAACAACATCTATATCTACTATCGAAATGTACTTTTGATAGTAGTAGTACGAAATGTAATCTGAAAGGAATCAAGTAATGCATTCCTTTAATGAGGAATCGACATTGATTCCAATTACTAGTAATTGTAATATTCGAGAAATTGATTCCTGATTCCTCAAATGGAATTGTACTTAGTAATTCGGTATTGTTACATTACAAAGTACCTAATCTGGGAATCGGTAATCAGATTAAAAAGTAATTTCAAGTAATCGTGGAATCAGGATTCAATTACGAAATGCCCATCTCGGACTAAGTAGCACTGCATTCAATTAATCTTTTTGACGAACCGCGAGTTCTCAGTTCGGGGCGAACTACTAGTATTTAATAAACAGTAACTTCGCCGACTTTTCTGGATCTAGACGATTTCGAAAGGTAATGACGAAATTACCTAGCACTTACGCCGCCGCTAAGACGTGCCTGTACCAACTTTGGGCTTTAACACTTGGGCTTTAACTCATTCTCATTACGCTCAGGATTCAATGTACGCCCTTGACGGAAATATATCATTTTGATCTCTTGTAACACAAACTACTATTTACTGCATTACAAGTGTTTCTACTACATGCAATCTACTGAAGAATGACCTTTATCCAATATTCATTTAATTGCACCAGCCTTGATGCATTACTAATGCTCGTCCTTGTATATGGTTCGGTGGCCATCTTGAAAAGTTGCCAGTGCAGAAAAATCGCTCTAGCGTGTATAATTCACCTTTATTCTGGCACTTAGGTAAAGTAACTGAAATAATGATTTAATGTGTTATTCCAGTGTTATTCACATTGACATAGATATCTAGGGACTGGCTTTACGGGCAAAAAATGAGGCATGACAGGGGCCAGTACATCGGTGTGAAATCGCTACAACGCGATTGGTTGGTGAGTTCGCATGACGCGCGCGATTGGTTGACGAGTTCGCATTACGCGCGCTATTGGTCGCAACTAGTCGCGTTAGACTGCAAGACTGGCTGGAATTCGTGGGTAGCACCGATGAACTAGTACGATTTTTAGTGCCCCATTAGCCCGTCCTTAGATATTATACGTCAATGGTTATTCAACAATTTTAGTCGGCCTCCTAGCCTAGTCGGTAGGTAGTAATCCTGCCTACAAAGCAGGAGATCCCAGGTTCGAATCCTGGTTATTATTTGTACCATAACTAACTCCATATCAAATTTCATTTAAATATTGTACAGCAATATATTCTCTTTTTTTTAATTTTAACAAGCAGAAACGTCTGCGATCGATGCTATTAAGCTTAAAATAAATTTAAACGTGGAAAACTGTCTTGGGTGAGACTTGAACTCACGGCCTCTGGATCGATACTCCAGCGCTCTGCCATCTGAAATATATTCTCTACCTGTAAACCATTGGATGTAAAAGTTGTGGAAAATTTCAAGTTCTCTGAAATTTCAGTAAAATCAAACTTTCGTTTTGGAAATGGAAAATACTTATTTATCCTCATATAAAAACCGGCCAAGTGCGAGTCAGACTCGTGTTCCAATGGTTCCGTACATTAAGTCCGACTCATGCTTCTTCTTCTTCTTCTTCTTCTCAGCATATTTGCGTCCACTGCTGAACATATGCCTCTTTCATGGATTTCCATGTTGTTCTGTACGCGGCGGTTCTATGCCAGGTCGGCCCTGCCGTCTTTCTAATGTCGTCCGACCATCTGGCTCGTGGTTTTCCGTCACTCCGGCTTCCCAGTCGAGGTCTCCAGAGCAGTACTCGCTGGCCCCATCGGTCGTCATCCCTTCGACAGATATGGCCGGCCCATTCCCACTTCAGTTGCGCAATTCTTTTGGCGATGTCGGTAAGTTCAAAAGTTCAAAAGTTCAAAAAGACCCTTCCGACAGTCAACGTCCATGTCTCGCATGCGTAATATGTCATCACTGGGAGGACGCATTGGTTGTAGACCCTGGTTTTCAGTGACTGTGGGATTTTGGACTTGAAAACATCGGCTAGTTTTCCAAATGCGCCCCAACCCAATTGAATGCGCCTACTAATTTCAGCCTCCAAGGGGTTGCCGTCAAGCGTTATTTTCTGGCCCAAATATACGTAATCGCTTACTCTCTCCATCGTTTTGCCTTCCAATGCAATGGTTGCCTTTTCAGCAGTGCTCATCCACTTTGTTTTCTCCATATTCATTTTTAGACCAACTTGCATTGATGCCTGGCTTAGATCATTGAGCATTTGTTCGAGATCTTCAGGTGTCTCTGCGAGTAGAACGATGTCGTCAGCAAAGCGTAGATGGTTTAAGTACTTTCCATCTATTTTGATACCCATGCCGTCCCAGTTGCAGTGTTTAAATACATCTTCTAGAGCATTTGTGAAAAGTTTTGGAGATATTACGTCACCTTGACGCACTCCCCTTCCGAGTGGTATTGAGGTTTTGGAACCTTGAATCTGCACTATCATTGTCGCTGAGCGGTAAAGGTTTTTCAACAGCTGGATGTACCTGTAGTCTATTCGGCAACGCTTTAAGGAGTCAAAAACTGCCCAATGCTCCACCGTATCGAACGCCTTCTCATAATCCACGAAGGCAAGGTATAGTGGCATATTGTACTCAAGTGATTTTTGTATCACTTGCCTCACTGTGAAAATATGATCGACTGTACTAAAACCGCTCCTGAAGCCCGCTTGCTCTTTAGGCTGGTATTCGTCCAATCTTCGTGATATTCTCGATGTGACAATTCGTGAGAATACTTTGTACACTTGGCTTAGGAGGGCAATAGGGCGATAATTTTTAAGACATGTCTTGGCGCCTTTCTTGTGAAATAATGTGACCATGCTGTTATGCCACTCTTCTGGTATTTCACCGGTGAACAGAGCTTCGTTAAAAATCCATCGCAGTTCTTTCAGTATTGGACGTCCACCTGCTTTAAGCAATTCCGTGGTAATGCCATCTTCCCCCGGAGCTTTATATTGCTTAAGTTGTTTCATAGCCTGCTTAATTTCATAGGTACTTATATCTGGAATATCTTCAGTGTAATGTTTTGTCAGAGTTGCACGTGAGCACTCTGCACCGCTCGTCAAGTACTGTGTACTTTGTGACTCATATAGTTTCCCATAGAATTTGGCTACCACATTTAACAGCCCTGGAGTGTCCGTTACTATATGTCCATCTTCGTCTTCCAGTTTGTTAAGCTGGCTCGTGCCACTACTCGTAGCTCTCTGAAACACCTTTGGGCCCCGATGCTTTTCTATTAAGCGGTGGATTCTTTGCGTGTTTCTTCTCCTGATATCCCGTCTTACTGCCTTGGATATTTGCCTGTTTAGCCTCCGGTGTTCCGGGGAGTTGTACTGCTCCGCAGACATATGTTCGCGCTGCTTGAGAAGCAAAAGCGTATCAGGGGACAGTTTATCCTTATCTTTAGTCACCCGCCCGAATATCTCCTTGGCGCTGCTAGTGACGTTTGTGATAAATGTGCTATACTTGTAGTCTAGGCTCTTATCGAAGTAATCAGCATCAGAACGTGCACGAGCTGAGCTAAGCTTCCTTTCAAACTCTTCGTGAACTCCTATGGGGATTTGCAGGTTAGCCAGTGGTTTTGATATTTCCTCCTTTCCAGCTTGGTGTTGATGCATATCGTACTCCGCACGAGGCGGTGGTCACTCATCTTAAGTTTTTTGAGGACTGTCACGTCAGTAACCACGCGTTTCTTATCTGCACATATAAGGTCAATTTCATTCTTTGTTTCCCCGTCTGGGCTAGCCCACGTCCACTTCCTTTGTAGTTTTTTGCGAAAGAAAGTGTTCATGGCAAAGAATTTCCTCGACTCCAGGTAGTTAACTAGCATCTGCCCCCTGGCATTCCTGCTCCCAACTCCGAATGGGCCAATATAGGTTTCATCTTCGCTCTTGGTCCCTAGCTTCGCGTTGAAGTGAAGACTCATGCTTGACTGCACATTTCTAATAAGTTTTCCTGTCATCAATAGGTAAAGAACTATTATGTGTATTTTTTTCAAAATGTTAGACCTAGTAGTTTCGGAGATAAAGGGGGGGGGGGGATGGTCAGACGAACAGACGCATGAGTGATCCTATAAGTGTTTCGTTTTTTTCCTTTGAGGTACGGAACCGTAAACTGTAAAGGTTCCGTAATATATCAATAGGGAAATTTTGCAAACTTTCTGATGCGACGGCACAGTTATATAGGGAGATCAGTAATAAAATTTTGCTGTTTAGCAATAAGTCCGCCTGTTTTTACCTACCTACCAATTTATATCTTTTCCTAATTTCTGTATGTTTTTTCATCTACAGTTCGTTTTTTTAGCATTAGAAAGAACTTGAAAGAACAAGCGTTTTTGACATGTCTTTTAATTGAAAAACACTTTTTAAAAATCAATAACTATTACTTATGAAAGCAGAAGACTATAAAAGATCGTATTATATTCATAATTGTTACATATTTACCGCAACTTATTTTTAAAATGTGTTTTTCAATTAATAGACACATCAAGATTGTTTACCTTATTTCTAATGCTAAAAAAACGAACTATAGTGTGCACAATAAAGCATTTTATTATTATTATTAAATTTCATTCATATTTTTATACAAGTGAATTAAGTTATATCATGTTATATCAGTTCTGATATGATTCACGATTCTCATAATATAATCAATGTAATCATACTAATGACTGGCCATTGCTACTAATGTTTAATTATGAATGTGAAAAGCTTGTATCACTGTTTTGTTGCAGTCTACAGTTTCTTTAAAACTCTGGTTTGTGCTAATATGTCTAGATTTTTATATATTTAGGGTTTTTAAGATTTATAATGTGTGTTGACTGTTGACTTCACTTAAAAATATTTAATACTAATGAACACCACCTCCCTTTATAAAAAAAAATTTAAATATGGAAATGCATTTCAAACTTTCATATATAATATAATTAAAATACAGTAGGCTTCAAATTCAAAAACAAAATAATAGCTTTTGGGTCTCGGGAAGTCTTAAAAAAATGGAAACTTAATGAAATATACATTTTTCTAAATATATTTACCTAGGTCAATAGTAACTTAATAACAAAAAATAAAATAAGATTGTGGTATAAACAAATAATAGAACTTTTCCTCTCTCATCTCTGTGTACTCAAGAAACCTGATTTTAAGTTGTCTAAAGTCGCTTAACTAAATCTTATTTGAATACTCACCATGTAAACCGCTTGTAAACAGTTTTCTGTGCCCCCGATACGAGTGTTGTAAGTTGTATCACATTACAAGACCACTAGTTACGTAAAAAAATCGCACTTGTCTACAAACGTAATATTATCGTAACAATCAATTAACGCTGCAACAAAGCACCTCTTAAATTAAATTAAAAATACCGTCGAATCGTTCACTTAGTCATAAAACTTAAAGCGTGTAAAATGAAGTATTTATGACCAAACGTAAGTCGCACCAAAATATTGATTATTGAGGAAATTATTTTATTTATTTATGCGTGCGTATAACAGTTTTTTTACACAGTCTAATAAGTTTATGCCGCCTGGACACTTGTTTCACGGTCACATGATTCTAATTAATTCGTTTGTTCATCGTCAATTGTTTTCTAGTGTATGGAAATTCGAAACATCGTGAAATGTGTGCAGTTACCGAAGTAGAGTAGCGGCAGTGTTGCCAGGGCTCTGGAGTCATAAGTTACGTTTCGTTTCCCTAAAAGTCACGTTTTTGCTGCTTAAGTCACATTTTTAGGGTTCCGTAGCCAAATAGCAAAAAACAGAACCCTTATAGATTCGTCATGTCTGTCTGTCTGTCTGTCCGTCTGTCTGTCCGTCCGTATGTCACAGCCACTTTTCTCCGAAACTATAAGAACTATACTGTTGAAACTTGGTAAGTAGATGTATTCTGTGAACCGCATTAAGATTTTCACACAAAAATATAAAAAAAAAACAATAAATTTTTGGGGTTCCCCATACTTCGAACTGAAACTCAAAAATTTTTTTTTCATCAAACCTATACGTGTGGGGTATCTATGGATAGGTCTTCAAAAATGATAGTTAGTTAGTTAGTGTTTCTGGGCATTTTCCGCAAATCGACAACCATTGTGCCTATTTTGCGTGAAACGAGGTAGCGCTACTCTAACCACCCCAGCTCCTCCATGAAACCTAGCAGTGTTTTCAGGTTGCTGACTGCCTCTTTTAGTGTGCTCGGAGTTCCTAGGTATTTGTTCCTGTATGTTTCTACCTGTTTACAGTCTAGGAGTATGTGTTTTGTTGTTTCCTCTTCTTCCATGCATGCTCTGCACAAGGGGCTGTCCGTTTTACCCATATTGTGTAGGTGTTTGTTTAGTGTGTTATGTCCTGTGATAAGTCCTATTATTTTACGTAGTTGTTGCCTAGGTGTTTTCAGTAGTATTTTGGTGAGCTTGTAGTTCAGTTCCGGTAAAATATCTTTAGTCTGCCTGCATGTGTCCATTTCATTCCAGTACTTATTATGCAGTTGTCTGTGATGTAGGTCTAGTTGGTTGTGTATGTAGGATATTGGAAGGGGTATAATGGGCTCGGGTCCGTATGCCGGTGTCTCTGAGCCTTTCCTGGCCAGTTATCTTTCATGATTATGTTATCTTTCATGTACCCAGGATAACCCTGACTGTTTGAGCTCAGAGTTGTTTAACTGTATTAAAAAGGAATTTGATGCCTGTTTCATTCCAAAGAAGTTGCAGGGCAAGATCAAGACTAAATTTAGCGACTGGGCTACGCCGGATATTCACGAGAAGAGACGCCAACTCTATGATTTATATGATTTGAGAACAACAGATAAAAGGCCGGAATTTCTAGAGTACGTAAAGAATTTTTCAAAATCTTTTAAGATGATGTGTGTCGCCGCTAAAGCTGATTATTTGTCCAAAAAGATTCTAAATTCCAGCGATAAAGTTAAAACTGTATGGCAAGTAATCAACAACGAAACTGGAAAACGTAAAATGAAGGATCCGCATTACAACCTACGAATCGCTGACACTTTAGTAAGTTCCGACCGTGAAGTGGCAGATCATTTCGAGCAGTTTTTCTCGAATATACCGGTAGAAACAACAAAGTCACTTAATTCATCGCCAGAGGTCGCTGAAGAAATTCTGAAGACAACCGTAGCGGAATGTACAGAAATGTTCACATTTTCTTATGTCACTCCGAATATAGTTCTTAAAACTTTCAGATCATTAAACTTAAAGAAAACGGAAGATCTCTGGGGATTATCAGTAAAAGTATTACATTCTATTGTAGAATCGATCGCACCATATTTAGCCGGGATTTTCAACAGATGCATTGATACTGGAATTTTTCCAGATATTATGAAACACAGCAAAATTATCCCACTGTTTAAATCTGGAACGAGAACAGACCCCACCAACTTTAGACCAATTTCTATACTACCGGCGTTAAGCAAAGTTTTCGAGAAACTTATTCTTAATCAACTTTTGTCTCATTTTAACAGAAATAAATTGCTTGACAATAATCAATTTGGTTTTACCCGAGGTCGGTCAACTACTGACGCCGGTGCGGTACTTCTAAAACACATCTTTGACGCTTGGGAAAAAGCTCAAGATGCTGTTGGAATTTTCTGTGATCTATCAAAGGCATTTGATTGCGTTGATCACGAGAATTTAAGAAGAAAATTATGCCGCTATGGGATAAAAGCTACTGCCCTTGATCTTGTTTCTTCGTACCTTTCGGATAGAACTCAGCGAGTAGTTATCAATGGAGCTCAATCGGCGGGGTCTCCAGTAGCTCTTGGAGTGCCTCAAGGTTCCATTCTTGGTCCCTTTCTGTTTTTGGTATACATTAATGATCTACCAAAACTAGTGCAAGATAGACATGATATAGTGTTATTTGCAGATGACACGTCTCTTATATTTAAAGTAGACAGGAAGGAAAACAGCTTCGATAACATTAACGATGCACTTTCCACCATAGTAGACTGGTTTACGGCAAATAACTTACTTTTGAATGCCAAGAAAACCAAGTGCATCAAATTTACGCTGCCGAACGTCAAGCAGGTAAACAACAGCAATATTAAAATAAAAGGTAATACGCTGGAATTCGAAGATCGAACGGTTTTCCTTGGAGTCACTTTAGACGCAAAACTGCAGTGGCATGCACATATAGCCACTCTAGCCGGCAAACTTAGTTCTGCTGCCTATGCAGTGAGGCGAATCAGACAGCTGACAAACGTAGAGACGGCCAGGCTGGTATACTTTAGCTACTTCCACAGTGTTATGTCGTATGGAATCCTGTTGTGGGGAAAAGCGGCAGACATTCAGACAATATTTGTGCTGCAAAAACGAGCTGTACGTTCTATCTATGGACTGGGCGCTCGAGCATCCCTGAGAGAGAAATTCAAAGAAGTGAACATTCTTACCCTTGCATCTCAATACATACTTGAGAATATTATGTATGTTCGGAAAAACGTCCACGAATTTAAGCTTAACAGTGATATCCATAACTATAACACTAGAAACAAACATAAACTTTCTGTGCCCGCCCACCGCCTCCGTAAGGTTAGTACGTCTTTCGTCGGGAACTGTACACGTTTTTATAACAAAGTTCCCACTGATATAGCGAATTTACCACTTAACAAATTTAAGTCACACATTAAGCGCTCCTTGTTGAGTAAGGCGTACTACACTGTAAATGATTTTATAGATGATAGAGATGCCTTTAAGCCGGCAGCTTGATTTCGATAGTATAATAAGAGTTAATATGTATTGTTTTTCTTTTCTTTTTTTTTTTCTTTTCATTGTGAATTAATCATGCTAGTCTCCAGTAGAATTGACACATGAGACCATCATGTTCTCGATTAATTAGGTATATTGTTTATATTGCTTAATTTAATTTTAGTTTTTGACACTTGGAGACCTTATACATCTCTAAGTTTTAATTTTATTTTTAATTTGTTTGTACATATTTATATTTTTAATGATTCTGACACCTGAGAGACCTATACATCTCTTAGTCAATATAGGGCATTTTGCTTAGTAATTATGTGAAGATATACCGTTTTTCATGTAACATACAAGAACAAAATGTTGTGTCTCACAGCTATACGTTATTACAATTTAAATATTAATATGGCCCGGCAGCTTGAATATGTCATGCTCGCTTAAAAGTCTTTGCTTACGGTGGCGTTGTTGATCGGGTCGCCACTTTCCCGAATGAAGGTTGAGAGAGGCGATGGCTGAGATACGCGTCATACTCGTGAACGGGTGCTGTTTGTGGAGACTGGTCTATTTAAGCTAACACGAGCTATTATATTTAGTAACTTTATTTTTGAGTATAATTACATGGACACACCTCATTCGGTTCTCGTATGCTATTTTATTTTTACTATCATTTTCTTTAATTTAATGAATGTTTTAATTAGGTATACAGGATTTTGACTCTTGGAGACCCTATACATCTCTAAGGATAATTTGATTAACTACTATATATTTTAATCTTTTAGTTATGATGACACTTAGAGACATTTACATCTCTAAATAATTTTAGATTATAGTTTTTGTATCTTTGTGTTTTTTTTTTTCAATACTATTGTTATTGCGTTTTCTGTAATTCGACATTTAGAGGCTTTATACATCTCTATGTTAGTTTGATTTGATATTTACGGCTTAGTTGTATTTTATAATTATTGATGTGTTTTTTTTTTTGCTGTATGTAAATTCCATATTGACGTGTAAAAGTGCCCTTGTGGCCTATTTGCTGAATAAATGTTGATATTTGATATTTGATATTAGTTCATCCGCTGCATCGTTTCCTCTTGATCCACTATGCCCCTTTATCCATTGGATTGTTACTTTGTTGCCTTCCTTGCTCACCTCAGTAAGTCTTCGATGACATTCCAGTATAAGTTCCGAAGTTAGTTTGTCACTGCCTAGCGCTTGTAGTACTGACTTACTGTCTGACAGTATTAGTATATTCTCGTGTTTCACTTTTCGTCTTGTTATAGCATTGCAAGCTTCTATTATACCTACGCATTCAGCTTGGAATACTGTGTTGTATTCGCCCAGGGGTTTTGAGATGTGTATGTTCAGGTCCTCTGAGAAGACACCACATCCTGTTCCTGTGTTTGTTTTTGAGCCATCTGTGAATATTCTTAGTTTTGTTTGGTCTAGTCCTTCTTTAGGATCTTCTGTTAACGATATGGCGTAGTCTTTCCAGAAGATCATAGTTTTTGGTATTTGGTCAATTGGCGCTTCCAGCATGGGCAGTTTTGAGATCATATTGTCATAGATCCTCTTGTGCGGTGAGCTGAAAGATGTCCATAGGTTTAGATTTTTCAACCGAAGAGCTGTGGCAGCCGCTTCTTTTTGTATGTATATGTGTAATGGCAGGAGTCCTAGCATTGTTTCTAGGGCCGCAGTCGGAGTAGTTCTCATACAGCTCGTCGCAGCTACACATGCTAGTCTTTGTGTTTTGTGCAGTTTATCTATTGCCGTGGTTAGCTGGGTGCGGGGCCACCATACAACCGCTCCGTAGCTGATCATTGGCATTATTACCATTTTGTACAGCCACAGTATAATGTTAGGGGCAAGTCCCCATCTCTTGCCCACCATCCTCCGGCATTGCCAAAAGGCTACTGTTGCTTTGTTCAGTTTATTTTCTAGGTGTTTGTTCCAGTTCAGTTTATCGTCCAGTATTATGCCTAGGTATTTTACATCCTTTGAAAGTGTCAGTCTTGTGCCAAACAGGGTTGGCATTTGGTATGTGCCCAGTTTTCGTTTGTGTGTGAAGAGAATTGTGTCGGTCTTTTTTGGGTTTACCGATAGGTCATTCTCCTTGCACCATTTCTCTACTATTTTCAGTGCTGACTGTGTGAGATCGCACAGTGTGCTTATTACTAGGCCGCTGATTAGTATTACTAAGTCGTCCGCGTAACCTATTGTTATGAATTGTTTTTTGTTTAGTTTTGTTATCAAATCGTTTACAACCAGGTTCCACAGCAGTGGTGAGAGTACTCCTCCCTGGGGGCATCCTCTCATTACTAGTGCCTGGTGATTTTGATTTTCAGATAGTTTTATTATTCTTTGTCTTAACATATTCATTATCCATTCGGTTATGAGCGGATTTGTTCCGTGTCTGTGTAGTGCTTGTTGAATGCTGCTAAAATTGGTCTTGTCAAAAGCTCCCTCTATGTCGATGAAGGTGCCTAAGCAGGAGTTTTTCTTCGCTAGCGCATTCTCTATGTTACTTACTACAGCATGGAGAGCTGAGTCAGTTGATTTACCTTGACTGTAGGCATGTTGGTTTGGATGGATTTCTATGTTTTTTAGAGCCGTGTCCTTCAGTTCTCTGTCACATAATCTCTCTAGTGTTTTAAGCATGAAGGATGTAAGGCTGATTGGTCTGAAAGATTTCGGATCCGAGTAGTCGGTTTTGCCTGGTTTTGGTAGGAAAATCACTTTAACTTCCCTCCATTTCTGTGGTATGTATCTAAAGGTTATACAGCTGCACAGTAGATTGGATAGATGTTTCATTAGTGTATGTCCTCCCCACTTTAGTAGGGCTGGGTAGATTCCGTCCGTTCCCGGCGATTTAAAGTTTTCAAAACTATTTATCGCCCAGGTCGTTTTGTTTTGCTTTGTTATGCTTTCTGCTGTTTTCCATTCGCTTTCAGTTGGATTATAGTTCATTGTGTGCTGTTCTGGATCTTGTTCATTTACTACCTTGCATCCTGGGAAGTGGGTTTCCACCAGTAGCCTTTCTGTCTCAGCTGGGCTGCTGGTGGTACTGTTATCTTGTCTCCTCAGGGTGCCGAGTAGTTGTCTTGGTTGGTCTGCAAGGATTTTCCTTGTTCTGTTTGCCTGTGTTACAGTAGATATGTTGTCGCAGAAGTTCCGCCATGTGGCTGACTTTCTGTACCTTAGTCTTTTCTTATAGTCTGTTTTAGCTGTTTTGTACTTGTCCCAGTCCTCTTCAGCTCTTGTGTTCATTGCTCTGTTTAGTAGCCTTCTCATTTTCGTTCTCAATCGGTCCAACTCCGGTCCCCACCAGCTGTTGTTATTGTTACTGTTTTTTCCTCTAGCAGATGGAGTCGATAGTGGACATGTGTTTTCGTAGCTATCAGTTATGTTTTTAATTAGTAAGTTTACCTGCTCTTCCAGTTCCTTTATATTTCTAGGCCTGGCTGTATGTGTGTTATTGTCTAGTTTACCTACCAGAAGTTCCTTGTACGCCGCTATGTCCGTGCGTCTCGGGTTTCTTCTAGGTGTGGGTGTGTGGATGTCGGCTGTCAGGTCATACCGTATCCATCTGTGGTCGGAGCAGGATAGCTCGTCCGACACGTGCCAGTTGGATATGTGTTGAGCTGCCAGTCCTGTGCTTAGAGTGATATCAATTATAGTATTACATCTACGTGTGACAAAAGTTGGTTTGGATCCTGTGTTCAATATATCTAGGTTAGTTGACATAAGGTATTCAACAATATCGTTACCTCTTTTGTTGTTGGTTTCCATTCCCCATAGGTTGTGATGGCCGTTGCAGTCTGCGGATATGACCAGCTCGAGCCTTTCATGTTCGCAGTAGCGTATGAGGTTGTTCATCTCCACTGGAGGTGGTTCGTCCTCCGCCGCCATGTAGGTGGACGCCAGGACTATCTCCGGTAGACTTGAGTTTTGTGTTCAAAAATGATATTGAGGTTTCTAATATCATTTTTTTCTAAACTGAATAGTTTGCGCGAGAGACACTTCCAAAGTGGTAAAATGTGTGTCCCCCCCCCCCCTGTAACTTCTAAAATAAGAGAATGATAAAACTAAAAAAAATATATGATGTACATTACCATGTAAACTTCCACCGAAAATTGGTTTGAACGAGATCTAGTAAGTAGTTTTTTTTTTATACGTCTTAAATCGCCTAAATACGGAACCCTTCATGGGCGAGTCCGACTCGCACTTGGCCGCTTTTTCTTTATACTTAATGCTATTTGTGATCGATTTCATGAATTGTAAGTTCCTTTTTTTTCTTGATTTTTTTTCTTGTTGAAAACGAAAAAAAAAATTACGATAATAAGTTATTATAAAGTCAGTCAAATTACTTTGTCAGTAGAAGAGGGCGCGAAATTAAAATTTTCTATGGGAAGACCCGTCCCGTCGCGCCTACATTTTTTAAATTTGACGCTTTTTTCTACTTACTGAAATGGCTTTACAGACTATAGTATAGGCCTGTCCAGACGAGGACAATTTTTCGCCGGTGATTGAATTGTCCGATCGGGTCGGGACGTGCGGACGCAAACGCCAATTTGGCCCGCCGATTATGACCGATACTACCGATACAATGGGGTGCGGACGCAAGAATACCAATTTGTGACGCTAGTTTTCGCGGTTAGGGGCATTTTTAGGGTTCCGTACCTCAAAAGGAAAAAACGGAACCCTAATAGGATCACTCGTGCGTCTGTCTGTCTGTCTGTCCGTCCGTCTGTCACAGCCTATTTTCTCCGAAACTACTGGACCAATTAAGTTGAAATTTTGCACACATATGTAAATTTGTGACCCAAAAATGGACGTGTAACGTAAATAAATGAATTTTAAATATGGAGGCCATTTTTGGGGGGTAAATGAGAAAATTATAAAATAAAGTTTTTCAAACTATATCGTGTTACATATCAAATGAAAGAGCTCATTGTAAGAATCTCAAATATTTTTTTTTTATAATTTTAGGATAAATAGTTTAGCAGTTATTCAAGAAAATAGGCAAAAAATGACCATTCCCCCCCCCCTTTATCTCCGAAACTATTGGGTCTAAAATTTTGAAAAAAATACACGAAATAGTTATTTACCTATAGATGACAGAAAAATCTATTAGAAATATTAGAAATGTACAGTCAAGCAACTTATCACCATAAAATTAAAATTGATGAAACTGGCCAAATTGGTGTTTGCGTCCGCGCGTCCTGTTTTGATCGGATAGTTTGGTCGGAGTGGGGGGGGGAGGGGGGGGGGGTGATCTTCGTCTGGGCACGCCTTAATCTACCAACCTTAACCCAGACACATCAGTCCACAAACTACTAAGAAGATACGAGTCACAGTCAGTCAGTGCGAAAAAAAAGTTTTAAAAGTTTACACTGTCGCGGTGTGGAAGCGCGAACGCGAGTGTGGAGTCGATTTCCCTGTCTGCGAATCTTTAATCAAAAGAAAATAAAAAAGTATATGCGTAAATAATTTACCCCCGGATAAAATTAATGGTTTTAGAGCGCTCAAAAATCTCAAAATGACTGATGCAGTACAATGAGTAGTATAGATACAGACTAAAATAAATGAATCATTACACTAAAAAAAACTACTACTATCAAACTATATTACACCGTCACGTCAAGGTAACAAGTCTCATTTTGCCATGACTGATAATAAACATGATTGTTGATGTAACGTCAAGGGTCAGTGCAAGTATCAAATTTCTAGAGTTCCTAAATTATACGAATTGCAAAAATAAACTTGTCCAAAAATCGACTATCTTAAAAAGTCACAAAAATTGCCTCAAAATCAAAAGTCACGCACATGTCACACGAGAAGGCGAAAAGTCACGAAAAATGTGACTTTTGTGACCATCTGGCAACGCTGAGTAGCGGAGACACAGACACCTATCAACCTACATTTTCTTGACAGTTTTAAAAGTGTTGCTGATGAAAAAACTCTTACATGACAAAATATAAACATTTTTAATTTGATAGTTTAAAATTGTACATTTTATAAAAGACTTCGTTCGTAGCTGTTATAATAAAAGGTGTTACAGGATTACTATTAACATTAGAGCGTGATTCATTTACTACATAGTTTAAAATAAGGGTGGTTGTGTTTTTTGCATACAGCAACTTTAACAAACTGTCAAATTTCTTACGCTTCATTTCAGGTACTACACGTTGCAGAATCTTATAAAAATCTTCTCTAATTCTAACTTCTAATTTTATTTTGTATATAATTCTAAATTGCTAAACGTGAACTTTAAATACTTTAATTTGATATTTTAGGCAGGGTTTTAAAATATTAATATTTGCGCATAATACATAACAGAATTCTGTTCATGACACGTAGAACGGAACTTAATTTTACTGTCAACTTGACATTTGGCCGTATTATAAATATTGAGGAAAACCCATGGAAAACCATAGGAAAACATTGGCACCATATGATTACATGGTTTTCCGTCTCTCTAAAACTTATTTGTTTATAACCTTAATATTTTATTTATTAAATGGATGACTCGGAGTTGAGCTCATCTGAGCTGGGTACCCAGTCGTACTGGCAGCAGGCATACACAAAAGAAATAAAAAATTTCGAGGAGCACGGGGATCCCGGAGACGTGTGGTTTGGTGAGGACAGCGCTTACAGAGTCGTGGACTGGATATGTAGAAACGTTGAGGATAAGAATACCTCTATTATAGATTTAGGTGAGTTTTTGAAGTAGCCGTACGTCTTAGAACTGCTTTACCAAATGAATGGGATATCAATTTGATAGTTAACAATAATAACAATGCAATACAAATCCTCTTGCACAACCTCAGAATAAATGTACATGAAAACACAAATAATACCTGAAGACAGAGGGACACAACAGGCGGCCTTATCGCTTAAGAGCGATCTCTTCCAGACAACCTTTAGGTAGTGGAGAAATGAAACTGATAAATTTGCATTATGAAAATATTTAAAAACTTTCTTACAGAGGTGACCAAGCTAATGTGATTTTGATGGCCCAGACTGTGCATGGTTGATAGTAAGCTGTAGCCGTGTGCATAGGACATGCTTTTTTACTGCGTAGGACGTCTTTTGCGGTCCAAGGGTTATTATGGGTGCTAGCCGACGATATACATACTTATATAGACAAATACATACTTATATACACATAGAAAACACCCATGACTCAGGAACAAATATTTGTGTGTTCATCATACAAACAAATGCCCTTACTGGGATTCGAACCCAGGACCATCGGCTTCACAGGCAGGGTCACTACCAACTAGGCCAGACCGGTCGTCAAATATGTTACTAAGGTGTTGATAATGCATGTTACAGGATGTGGAAATGGCTACTCACTGTGCGAGTTGGCACGGGAAGGCTTCACTAAGCTGCTGGGCGTAGATTACTGTTCAGAAGCCATCACCCTCGCCGAGAAGGTGTCTAAGAGGGAGTTCCCGATTATTGACTTTAAGGTACCCTCTAAAAGCATTAAAAAGGTTAATGTGGGGAAGACCATATATAAGGCAAGACCGTCTACAAGATCGTTACCTACATTTACTCCACTGATATAATAAAAATAGTGGGGGCCAACTGGATATGGGAGGCCCAAGACCGAAAAAAATTGAAGAATCTGGAAGAGGCCTATACCTCTTAGGAGGGTTCTGGAGTAATTTAGGATATAGATAAAAGATGGAGATGGATGAATGGATGGATGGAGTTAAAGATTGGTGATTAAGTTATGATGATGATATTGATGATGAAGTTAAAGATTGGTGATTAAGTTATGATGATGATATTGATGATGAAGTTAAAGATTAAGTTTTTGTTACCCAGAAATAAAAAGGCCTTTTTATTTATTTTATTTAAGGTCAACTGAGGTAAATGTGCACTTGAGGTAAATGCGTCTTTTAAAGATTTCTTTCTAAACGCAACATATTATAACTATTATAGCCGTCTGCATTAAAAGTTCAGTGACCACACTGAGGGTTGCAATAGTTATAAAATGTTCCGTTTAGAAGAAATTTATAAAAGACGCATTTACCTTAAGTGACGCATTTACTTAGTCTAAAAAAAAACGATTGTTTGACAGCTGAAGCAGATGGCGTAATACGGTGCCATGTCATGTGGCAACTGAATTGTCAAATATAAACGTATAACAACCAGAAATACGGCATACCTTATGTATAGAGCCTTACTTTCAAATAGATTAATGTTTAGAAATAAATAAAAGTTAAAAACTCACCGTATCCCTCATATGCGCCTTAGGGAGGCACCTAGCGACATCTACCGTAAGAGCATTACACTTCTTAAAACGGCTACCGAAGTTCCAAGTCATATTGGAAATTCACCATATAGATTAGCTGTCCAATTCGAAGCAGGTCAATGAATCAGTGATTTACCAAAAATGTGTTAATTTGTTAAATATTGAAATAACGCCATCTACCCGACAGGCGTTATAGCGCCATCTCTCGAAAACATTGCACCATACCTTTGGCCTACTGTCGAGTAGATGGCGTTAATTTCAATATCTAACAAATGAACACATATCAATATCAGTGAAAGAATAAGGGTCAAAGTCAAATGGCGTTCTAACAGTTTTAATATGCTGTCGAAAGATGGCAACATAATTTACTTCGACAATCCGCCTCTATATCAAATTTTCTTTGGAGGTTCGCAATATAAATCGATTTTCATTCATCATTACAGGTATTCGACATAACAGAAGACCCCGTGTCCCAAGTAGGCACATTTGGCGTTGTACACGACAAAGGCACATACGACGCCGTGAGTCTACATCCAGAGAACGCCGAGGAGCGACGACAGAAGTACATAGACCAGGTGGCGGACATGATGGCACCTGACGGTAAGAGTATTCATCCTAACCACAGAATTTATAAACAACTAGCGACCCGCCCCGGCTTCGTACGGGTTAACAAATTATACATAAACCTTCCTCTTGAATCACCGCAAAAGAAAACCGCATCAATCTCCGTTGCGTAGTTTTAAAGATCTAAGCATAGGTACATAGGGGCAGACACAGCGGGAAGCGACTTTGTTTTATACTATGTAGTGATAGTACTACCGTACAGAAAGGACACTTCCTACAAAACCGAAGTTTGACAGCGATTCGATGTCGAATCATGGTATCCCTTTCTAATGGCACTATCCCTTTCGGCTATTTAGGGTTGTCAAAATTCAAACCTTTATCTTATCTGTGGTTATGCATGCAAAAGGACGTCAAGTGGTGCCAACCGAGCCGAGTACTGGAGCCGAGTTTGCCCGAAAGGAGTGTCTCCCCATGGGATAATGGCTTGGACGGAAATGGCTTGCCAACGACAGACGTTACAGGGAATTCCCTGTGTTTCTAACCCCATCTACGAGGGGAGGCTGAAATATTCGCGGCCTAAGCTAGAAAAAAAAGAATTAAAAAAAAACATGCTACTTTTTTCTTTTTTTTGGGGAAAACTATGGGGTTATTGCGTCTCTCAGTTCTTTCTCGAATACGATTGGTCGAAACGCCCTCTACTATGCAACGTTTCATTTCCAAGTAGCTCAGGCATGAAACGTTGCATAGTAGAGGGCAGGGATGTTGCGAACATCCGCATCCGCATCCGCAACCGCGGAACTTCCGCATTATTTTCGACATCCGCATCTGCATCCGCATCCGCATAAAATCGATGCGGAGCTTATGCGGATGCGGATGTCGAACAAGTTGGTACAGGAACGTCTTAGCGGCGGCGTAAGTGCTGGGTAATTTCGTCATTACCTATAACGAAATCGTCTAGATCCAGAAAAGTCGGCCAAGTTACTGTTTATTAAATATAACGCACCTATATTCTTGCTCAAATACTAAAAGTTTCGTTTTTTTTAATAAAAATATACTAAAAATAAGCAGCAAAGCAGTGGTGGCCGAGTGGATATGACGTCCGACTTTCAATCCGGAGGTCGCGGGTTCAAATCCTGGCTCGTACCAATGAGTTTTTCGGAACTTATGTACGAAATATCATTTGATATTTACGACTAGCTTGTCGGTGAAGGAAAACATCGTGAGGAAACCTGCATACATCTGCGAAGAAATTCAAAGGTGTATGTAAAGTCCCCAATCCGCATTGGGCTAGCGTGGGGACTATAGCCCAAGCCCTCTCGCGCATGAGAGGAGGCCTGTGCTGTGGGACGTATATAGGCTCAAATTATTATTATTATTATTTATACTAAAAATGTAATATTTGACGTTTTCTAAGTACCTAATCTTGACATCCGCATCCGCATCCGCATCCGCGGATGTGAGCCTTTAAATATCCGCATCCGCATCCGCATCCGCGGATGTCAAAAAATCTGCATCCGCAACATCCCTGGTAGAGGGCGTTTCGACCAATCGTATTCGAGAAAGTACGGAGAGACGCAATAATCCCATAGTTGCATTTACCTCACTTGACCTTAGCATAAAAGTAGTATGTGTGTTTAAATATTGCCGCCATTACTAACGATTATTAATTAACATTTAAATAAATAATAATAAATAAATATTATAGGACATTCTTACACAGATTGACCAAGTCCCACAGTAAGCTCAAGAAGGCTTGTGTTGTGGGTACTCAGACAACGATAAATATAATATACAAATGCATAGAAAACGCCCAAGACTCAGGAACAAATATCTGCGCTCATCACACAGTCGCCCGTCGTAACCTTTGTTTATTGTTTCCAGGTATATTCGTAATAACTTCATGCAACTGGACGGAAGAGGAACTAGCAACCCAGTTCTCACACCGGCTCAAAGCGAAGTGTGTCATACCCACCCCCCAGTTTAAGTTCGGCGGCAAAGTGGGAGGGGTGGTGTCGTCCGTTGTTTTTGTACATAAGGATAGTAAATAGATTTATATATACAGTCGTTTTATTTTAGAAATTCCGCCAAAGGCGTGGCTCACTCGCGAGCACCTACAAGTACATGCGGCTCTCACCAATGTTGGTGTCTAGCGATAGTGGTTGCCGCGCACCGCTACGGAACGGACGCCTGCTCGCGCTCGCGCCACCTAGCGGTCATGACGTAATAGACGCGTTTTGTTAGAGAGCGAATCTTCTATACCTAGTACTATTATTTATTCTGTGCCAAAGGGCGCCGTAAACCTTCAAGAGATTGCATTATACTCGGGAAAATTCGACCCATACCGCCTAGACTCGGGTGGCGGAGTGGTTGAGGCATTTGCCGCGAAACCAGAGGACCCTGGTTCGGTCCCAGCCCTGGCCACTGGAGGCCTTGGTTTTCTCTTTCGTATATGACATCTATGTCAGTTCAGTAATTTTGTAGAAGAGAGAAGTCTGAGAAAAACGTGCCGTAGTTTGAAAGCTCAACTATATGGCGCTATACTTCGCCAAGTTTTGTGGTACCTAAACCAGATCCCAATGTTTTTTTCCCAGTTGGCTTGGAAGGTTAGATGGCAGTGGCTTTTCGTGGAAAACTAGTGCCTGCGCCAATTCTTCGGAAGGTTGTCAATGCGGACCTTGGGCTCCTTTAGTATGCAACCGGGAAAACTCTTAAGATGACTATTAGGGTGTTGAAATAAAAAATAACTTCATCTGTGATATGAATATATTAAATCTGCATAACCCATATAAATAACATAATTGCATAACCCAAAACTACCATCCATCTACTTAACATAAGGTGCATTCGGATCATTTAAAATCACTTCCGAATGTCGGATTCCGAAAATGAACAACATGATGTAAATAATAGTTATTTGTACAACAAGAGATCAAAGTTTGATATTTCTTCGAGTGCTTATTTTGAGTCCCGTGCAAGCGAAAGATTCTATAATAGATTCACGAGCGTAGCGAGTGAATCTAATTTAGAATCTTGAGCGTAGTAAGGGACTCAAAAGCGCACGAGATGTAAATAACTTTGATCTCGTGTAGTACACAACATTTTTCACCTCAGCAGTGAGAACATATTAGAGAACCCGAAAAATGTATTCCTTCTTCATCACTTACCTCTATTCACTCATGTTTTCTTAAGATATACCAACAATTAAATTTTCACCTCAGCAGCTCGAACAAGGGTACTTTGCTACTTAAAAACAGTGAGCAAAATCGCATTTTGCTCACTGAGTGAGCAAAATCGCATTTTGCTCATTTTGTTTCACTCAGTGAGCAAAATGCGATTTTGCTCACTGTTTTAAAGTAGCAAAGTACCCTTGTTCGAGCTGCTGAGGTGAAAAGGTTATTTTCAGAATGTGGATAAAAACTCACAGATTATAAATGGTTTCAACTGTCAACAATAGGGTATTTGACTACTAGTCAAATCAGTTTCTTTTTTCGAACTGTCAAAACGATTTTGCTACTATGGAATTTATATTAAACACTAGTATGTGACGTCACGATCAAATTATCTACTCTTTATAGTTTTATACGGGTTTTAAAATAGAAATGGTGTCTAAAAATGACTGCTGTCTACATTTCTCGATTAATCTTCTGGTGCTTTATTTCTTGCATGGCGTAAAAAATTCATTTTAAATACAGTCACCTATACAAAAAGTTTGTAGTCTGTGTTATATGTTTCTTTGTATTTGGCATCGGCCACTCCAAGGGACGCATTTATGCGTTAGAGGGAGCAAGTGATATTGCTATGGCTGGCATGGCTGCGTCCCTTGGAGTGGCCGGCGATGGCCCATTGTGTACTGGGGCCTTAACGTGCGCGGCGCGTCATTGTGAACCTTGTCGGAATGCACGAAGGTTGATATTGGGTTGTAGCCGCGAGCGTCAGTTGATGTCTTTCGCGGTCAAAGAGTCGATGGCATGTGTTCATTCGGAAGTGTAAATTACCCGAATGCACCTTAATATGTCCACACAGGTGAACTTTTAACTTAATATTGTGCGTCAACTTTCACCTATTTTGTTGCCATATTCTATTTGACATCTGTCAACTGATAAATAACTATTAATGTATTCAATAACCGCCAGGCGGGCGCTACTGACTTGCACACAGCCAGCGACGTGGTGTGAGGAAGACGTAGGTAAGGCAGTTATCACACTGCCGCATCCGCAAATCGTATCAGTGTGATAACCGCCTACAACTTATTTACACACCAGTGTGGACTTGCCTTAACATAATTTAATTCCCTAACCAAAGTACATTAAATAAACTAAATGCATATGGGGCATTATCTATGAAAAGGGATCTTATTGTCGATGGTGCTTACGCCGCGCGGCATTGTATTTATATCGGAGAGCATCGTAAATAATGGCGTACGCGCCATCGACAATAAGGTCCCTTTTCATTGATAACGTCACATAGGAATATTTTACCTTTAGTGTGAAACTGAAGAATTATTAATTCTCTCTTTAAAATGCTAGAACAGTATGTAAAATAAGTCCTGTTTCATTGAAACGCCATATACAGGTGTTTTATCGATGTACAATAATGCATTACCTGTGTGTATGCTACTCGCTAGATGGCGTAAATGGCGTTATAATTTACGTGACCGATAAGGACGCAGCTATCTGTTAGAACACAGACTACTTTATGGTTAGAAGGAGATATACGTTACGTACCTAGTATATATCCTATTAACTATAGCTTGAGTCTCTGTCGGTTGTGATAAATTGATAGGTTTAAAGAACGCTTTAGACTGAAATTATTTGGATTGAATGGACATAACGTAATAATCCATTGAAACATCGACCTTAATGTCTCCGCAAGAAGGTTTAAATTGTAATAGGCCTTTGTTAGTGTTGAATTTTCAAATAATAATTATACCTACAATACAATACGGAACAAGTATGTATAGTATTTTTGTAGGCTTCTAGTACTCTAAAATTGTGCTCACACCAAAAGCATAAATAATAGAAATACATAATATTACATACATACATACAATCATCTCTGATTTATACTACGGAACTTTTATACAGGGTGGGCCAAGAATACGCCGGCAAAGATTTTTTACTGTGCATATTGTTGATATTAATTTTAACAAATATCAATACCAAATAAAATAGTTAAATTTTTAACAAGCTTTTATTAGGTCGACCTGTATGTAACTATGTAATGGAATCTAAGGTAACTAATTTAACCATCTTCCAAGGATCGTAGCGTCATGAAAATTGGCAGCTGTATGTAGTTCTGATGACGATACAATAATATGGTACTGTCGAACTGATCTGATGATGGAGACAGGAGGTGGCCATTGGAACTCTTGTGATGAAACAACGCAACCTAATTGTGCTAGGGGTTTTTAGAATTGTCTCGATGAGTATTAGTTGTCTGTCGTAAGAAAAGTACAGTCAGCGATAAAAGCTTGTACCAAAAATTAAGTTTTTGCCAAAAACTTATTTAATGACATTTTGTAAAAATAATTTAGAACCCCCGCTTAGTAACTGCTACAGTGCTACTGCCGTTTGTATAGTAAATACTTTCATAACATTTTCGTGAAAATTATTAGCAGATTAATATGTTTGATAAGATATATAATCACTGTTGCCGAGTGCTACAAGAGATAACATACTGTATGTTTCAATACTCGTATCTATTGGCTAATAATTCGACATTGGATTTAGTGGAAACCTTATCGATAAATACTACTTATAATTAAAAATTGTATATAAAATGCTATATAAAGTGCGAAATATCTATGTGACGTTACACGGATAAAGGTACCTTATGGCGCTTACGCTATTATTAACGACGCCACAATATGCGGTGCTAAAGGGCCACTTTCGCCATTCCACTAACCCGGGGTTAAGTGGTTAAACCGTTAACCCAATGCCAAATTGTACTGGTAACCGTGGTAACTCCAGGTTTAACCGGTTAACCCCGGGTTAGTGAAATGGTGCAAGTGGCGCTATTTAAGTGACGTAAGCGCCGACCGCCATAAGGCACCTTTAACCGTGCATGGAACGTCACTTATGCGATGTTTGCAATAAAAGGTACCACTTTGTTATGTCACAAGTATACAAGTATACTGTTTTACCACGCATATAATTAGTGTCCTATGAAATTTCAGTTTCGGCCAAAATACTGCCGAACCTTTGGCCGCGCCGAAACTGTAGTTCGGTAGTGTTCAACCGAAGATTCGGCTTCGGTATAAAAATCATGTTTCGGCCGAAGGTTCGATTTCGGTAATTAACGCATTCACTGCCAGGGGGCGTGACCTAGGAACAAACTTGTATGACGGTCGACGCACATGTGCGTCGGTGGCAGTGAATGTGTTAATGAAATGTTTCATACTTATAAAATCATATCATATAATATATATGCCAATAGCACCTTATTGTCAATGTGAAATGACAAAGTAGTACATTTTACCAAAGTACCTACTACACAAATATTAAAACTATGCGTTTTTGACAAAACTAATTTATTTATAGAATCTCTTATAGCTCCCACTTCGCTACTATTAATATACTTTTTAACATTATTAAAATATTTTTTTTGCCTTTGCCTAAAAACGTAAATATTTATGCTTCCCAAGCAAAGGGTCCTAAGCTAAGCCAAAAACCATTTCCTACCCCTTAGATACTTAATTATATTTATTTAAAACTTAAAATCGACCCAAATTTTTATTACTTAATATAATTGATCATTTGGAATGTGATGTTTAATTACATTATATATTAATTTAGAATTTATTACGGTATTAAACAGACAGAAATAGTACATTACAACACAAGTGCGAAAAGTGTCGATTTAAAACACTCCCTGCGGTCGTGTTTTAATTTATCGCCACTAGTTGCGAATTACCTTTTCGCACATGTATTGTACAATATTGTACAGTACATTATGGCCCTTTAAATTTCCACATACGTACGTATGGTGCTAGTTACCGCACTAGGGCGGTAAATTAGCACCATATGTACTGTAATAGTTATTTTCGATACAAGTGCGAAAAAGAGGAAATTCGAAACGAGTGGCGATAAATTAAAACACGACCGAAGGGAGTGTTTTAAATCGACACGAGTTGCGAATTACCTTTTCGCACGTGTGTCGAACAACGTTTTACAGTACATATGGCCCTTTAAACTTTTGACATCGCACGAAAAGTGCTATTTTACGCACTAGTGTGTGAAAATAGGGCCATATGTACTGTAAATAGTTATTTTCGATACAAGTGCGAAAAAGAGGAAATTCGAAACGAGTGGCGATAAATTAAAACACGACCGAAGGGAGTGTTTTAAATCGACACGAGTTGCGAATTACCTATTCGCACGTGTATCGAACAACGTTTTACAGTACATATGGCACTTTAAAGTTTCGACATACGCACAAAAAGTGCTATTTTACGCACTAGTGCGGAAAAGTAGTCCCATATGTACTGTAAAATACATTTCAATTTCATTATACAAAGCTTTCCAATAAATCATTATGAAACCATTATATAATAGTCCAGATGTTTTATAATAATCACGATAATGAACATTGAAATCAACAACATAAAAAACTAGTAGGTCCTAATGACCTACAGCTATTTACAGATATATCGGAGCGGGCGAGTTGCTCAAAAACATCTGAACATGCACTCTAAGGTGGAAATAGAGGTGTTTTCAGATATTTCTGAGCACCTCGGCCGCTCCGAAATATCTGACGGCGACAATACAAGTCTAAATAAAATGGCCCGGTTACAAATGAAGTAAGCAATTAACGATGAAACTAATGGCACTTTAATTAATACGAGTAGAACACGCCAATGAAGAGCCTTGAAAATGATATGTGACGTTCCACGTACCTTTAGTACAGTCTACGTCAAATATATGTTTACAATTATCCCCTTATTACAAAGGAGTAAGGTGCAAAAGTTCAAACATATCTTTGACATCGCCTGTACCTTATGGCGCTCACGGGTAATAGTACTGTACATACCTAGGGAGGTGAATTCGTGAATGCTCCAGATCGCAGTTGTTTGTGGCCCGAACCGAGGGTGAGGGCCATAAATATGCTATCTGGGGCTTTACGAATTACCGCCCGTGGTTTGTCTAAAGTTTTACGTCTTGCCTTGGCCAGGAAGTGGCCACTTACGGGTTCAGGGTGACGTAAAGGTATTATAATGGCGGTTTGCGCTTACGCTATTATTCATGTATCTAGTATAACTGGATCAGGCAGGGGTGGGGGGAAATGACCGAACGGGATAGTCTTATGTATCTCTCAGTAGGAGTAGCAGCGAAAGCGCTATTGTTTGTCCTTCATGTCAGTCTTACATTTTTTTAAATTCCCCACCGTAAGTTTAGTATGGATTATGGTGGGCAACAAATAAATTCGACCAATCATTGTGTCGCATTGCGTATGTTTTGTCCCTCACGGACGCACGCGTATAGCATCTATAGGATCCTACCATCTATGCTATTAAAGAGGCTCCAATACTAATGCATTGCTTTGCGACGTAAGCGCAGACCGCCACCACAGGGTACCTTTAACCGCGGAACGTCACATAATGCATCTTCAATTAAACATTTAGTGAACCATTATTTTGAGCTATAGGTATAGGTACATTATCAGTAATTAAAATAATGTTTATGTAAATAATAATAATAATATGATTGTGATTATGACTATTAAGTGTATTAAATATTTAAATAAGGTATTTATCACTCATATCACTGTGAGTAGATATTTCTGTGACCTTGATATTTCAAATTATGAACAGAACATTTTTTTTTGTGAATTTGTATGATGAAAGCAAAAGTACATACCAGAATATTAAGTTTGGAAAAATCCTGAATATTTATTCCCCTATAGGGGGGGTCAGTTATCTCTGCAGCTTACTGTACATCAGTAAATCTAAGTAGCATGCAACCGCTCCACCTTACGCACTAACTGGCAATATATAACAAAGATAACAGTATTAGTTATCAATATAAACATTAGGAAACCGTTTAACAAGACATTGACGTCCACAGTGGTATCTAATACCACCATTTCCATGGGCTACATGCGCTCACAATACTTGTCTTCGTTAGAACTCTTATAGACAAGATAACCAAGTAAGACAGCGCAAGCTGTTAGAATCAACGTAAACAATTGATATATTTTAAGCATTTTAACCTGTTTATGAAGCATTTCATAGTTAACCTGCAAGTTATTTAAAGCATTCGTAACTGAATCGGGCTTATCCTGACTCCTACCGTCCACCATGCTTCCGTTCTTCGGCATATCCTTCTCCGGGAAGTGACACTTCAGCCTGTACTCATCAACTTTGCTGCCCGATGACTTTTGCCAGATATCGGTGAGCTCCTTTGGTGTTACATCCAGCTTCGGGATTTGTACGGACATGACGAGGAATCTATCTTTAGTGACAGTACGGAATTGGAATCCTGGCTGCACCACAATTTGTACGGTTTGTGAGGAGCCAGTGGCTAGTGTACCGGAGCTGGGTCGCACTCGAAACTTCTCTGGCGAAGTTGTTCTTATTTTAAAGGATATGGCACTTTCATCCATATTGGTTATAGTGAATTGTCCAGATATCTCATCATTTTCATTCTTGAAAACGATTGTATCGTTGGGATTGAGTCTTAGCATTTCTCCAGGAGAATGCTGGTTGTCTCCTTGCTCTGCGAATGTTACCTTTTTCGGTGTATGCACATCATTAGTACCCCTGTTTTCCGGAATGAATTCAAACACATACGGGTCCTTGCCGCCCCAGCATGCCAATGCCTGCTCGGGAGCCACAACGTCCTTCAAATTGTCTTTAGTTGAAAACTTCATACGCTCGACAGCTTTCGCCGGCAACAGTGACTTAACAACCTTAAATGCAGCAGATAAAACCCATGGCATTTGGTAAATGATGATAAAATGCAGAAAATATGGGTAGTAGAGCTTCATCAAACTAATTAAATACTTAATGAGCTCCATGTCCATGTTTCCGAGGCCGCAACCGTCCATATCAAAGAATAGAGTAATAGGTTTACCCTGTTCCTCTCTTTCAATGCGATCAAACCAGTATATAATCACTTTCTTAAGCTCTTCAAAGTCTTTTTGACCTTTCACATGCTGTTTAGACTTGATTATAAGCAGTAAATTGCCATCTACATCGCGTCCGTGAGGAAAAAACGCACCTTCCTTTATATAGTCCATTCTCACGGTGTTTTCATTGATATCGTTCACATTATTCGTTTTCCGCCACACAAGAATGTCCCATAACATGTCGGCTGCCATCTTCGAGTCATTTTCTTGGTGTAATAACAGCCGTGTTAAGTATTTATCGTCCTTTACCCTTTCCAAGTCCAAAGGGTGAAACTCGCCTGGAGGGTTAGGAATCCCTTCTTTTAACTTGGCCTCGAAAACGGCGCGCACGTCCGCGGGGGTCGCCATCGCGGTATAAAACTATTGTAGCATGTATTCACACACAGTTTTGTAGTTTTATTGTTATTTTACTGAACGGTAGAATCACCGTCCATGTAATGTGCAAGTAAACTAAATGTCATGACATGACATTTGGCCTTAGGGATACCAGTGTAATAATTTCATATATCGTGCAAATGCAAATAGGAAAACCAATATTATACTACTCTTTGAGGAAAATTGAAAAAAAGTGAATAATATAAAGTTGGTCAAACCAAATTGTGAGTAAATATGAACAAAAAAATCCTCCTCATCCTTTTCTTTTGGGTGCTAGTACTAGTGTAAGACAAAGATAGTATGCTTATCTCTGTCTATGTTTGAAATGAGACTGTCCTTTGACAAACTATAATAGGTGTTCATGTGCATAAGGACCCTTCTCAATGGATAGCCACATATTAACAAATTAACAAGTAGAACGTAGTCCGATATGCAGTTTTAGCAATAATGTTAGCGATATATTTTAAATGAAATACTAGTTATATTCTGGCACAGCAACCGTGCAACCTTATCAGTAGAAAAAGGCGGCAATTTAAAAAAATGTAGGCATTTATAGCTGGTCAACCAAATCCTGTCAGTAAAAAAAGGCGCGAAATTCAAATTTTCTAAGGGAAGATATCCCTTCGCACCCACATTTTTCAAATTTGCCGCCTTTTTCTACTGACAAGATCTGCTTGACCAGCTATAATTTCGCGCCTTTTTCTACTGACAAGTTGAATGTGTTTCAGTATAGTTTTTTCGATAGCCCTATGCTCCCATGATGTCAGTGTGACAGCGAAAAAACACCACAACCCAAAAGTTCTTTAGAGACCAAGATAACTCTGCAAGGATTTTGACAGCACAGACTGTGCAAGTGCTATTTATACGTCATAATTTCATAGAAGTTTACAGTTGCACAGTCTGGGCTATAAAAATCGCTGCAGACCTATCTTGGTCTAAATCTAGTAGGTACCGTATGAAAATATGAAGGATGAAATATTCTCGGATATTATGCATATTAATATATAATATCAGAAATTAATTACTGGCAACTCCATATTGATACAACAGATAAGATAAAATAAGGCGGACCTACTTTCATTAGCGGATAATTTTTAGGGTTCCGCACTTTCCGGTCTATACGTATTTACTAACAAACTAGGTTAATCTCTCAGGGTATATGGCCCAGACCAACATCAAAAAATTTTGATGTGATGGGATTTGTTTTGACGAGTCCAATAGTACTGTCCCGGGCGTTAAAGGCTTCGTCACACAGGGACGGGGCGTAAGCGGGGTATGTAAAACGCTCACACGCCGCTCGAGAAACGCGCCTGTGTGACGGAACTTTAAGTCTGCATTGTCTGCAATGGTCAGATGATAGCGTGATTTTAAAACTATTCTTAGCACGTATCCATTTTTTAAATCCCTCAGCACTGTTTAGATTCTCGCTTAACTAATTTGTGATTGAAAGTAGTTTTTAATTACTTATTGATAATTTCTGTAGATAACATATCTTTGTACATGTACAGTACAGAGTACAAGACAGGATAAAGATACAGTCAAGTACCCAGTACTTTATCCTGTTTACCTATAGTTCGTTTTTTTAACATTAGAAATAAGGTAAACAATCTTGACGTGTCTTTTTATTGGAAAACACGTTTTAAAAATAAATAATGGCAAATATGTAACAATTATGAATCAATACGATCATTTATATTCTTCTGCTTTCATAAGTAATAGTTACTGATTTTTAAAAAGTGTTTTTCAAAAAAAGACATGTCATGATCGCCTACCTTCTTTCTAATGCTAAAAAAAACGAGCTATCTATAGGTAGACTGCTAATTTATACACAAAGTTCTAATAATACGTCAATCTAAGACCTAAGTCCAGTTTTTTCAATAGAGTCACTGACTTAATATAAAAGAAATAGACACACAAAGCAGAACAAAAACGTCAAGAAATGTGGATCCCAATGACGTTTCGCACCATTTGCATTGATGATAAAAACGCTTGCGTAAATTTTGAGTCAAGATAAATGTTTCGTACAGAAAAGAACTTAATGTCGTAAGCATTAAGTGTCAAATTTGCAAACATAAGTACCAACACTGTTAAAAAATGTAGTCCGATGGCACTAAACGTAACGTATTTACGTCAAACAACGTCAAACGAGAATAATGAACGAATGGAGTCACTTTGGTACACTTTAATATGTATTACTGTACAGGAAAACCAATTGAAGTAATAAATAAAACAAATTTAATTTAATCGGGAGCTCAAATAAAATTAATTCGTGGTTCAAATTCAAACAAATTAAATTTTTAATTCGTAAGTATACGTCTTTAAATACTAATTTCCTTGAAATAAATTCTACTTATTAAATAAGTGTGTATTTAAGATCTACATTTACTCATAGCGCGGGTGCACGGGGACATTTAGATACTGATTGGATTTTTTTTATAAAGTCTACCTATACTTTATAAAAAAAATCCTGTGGTTGTCACTGTGTTCCGACAGGTTTAGCATTTACAGTTAGTCGATATAAGCCCTTATTGGTGATGTATATGTCGGAAACAGGGAAATGGGCCAAACACACAAGTGCCGTTTTGCCTTGTTTAAAACTGCATCACACCTATCTCTTGCTATAATTAAATAGCAGTCCACTTTGCACGTCGCATAGGTTTTCTTGGAAATCTTGAATTTAAACATAATATTATTTCTTATGAATTCCATATAAAAATAAAAAAAAATATTGACCTCACATCGACTCATTAGATTTTTGTTCCTTAACATCCCTTCTTTGGTACTAACAAATTAATTTATTCAAAACCATAAAATTACCACCAGATTACATAAATTATGTAATGCTATCCAAAGAACTAACCGAAAGAAATACATTCCATCCTTTTTCCTTGTTTTATCATTGTTATTTTTACATATTTTAACGGCACATTTCGTAATTGTTGACAACTTCACATTTGAGCGTTTCAAACAAGACTAAACGAAAAAGTAATGCATGATCTGTTTTGACATTACTTTTGTGGGGCCATTTTTGGCGGCTGATTGGGTATCCAGTTCTTTATACTATATCAATGAATAGAGTACCTACCTAATGGGGTTGGCCGGTCGAAGTATTTAGCAGCTTATGATAGCTTGCCCTGTAAATCCTATAAGTTTGTTTTTTTAGGATTAGAAAGAAAGAAGGTAAGCGATCTTGACATGTCTTTTAATTGAAAAACGCTTTTTAAAAATCAGTAACTTATACTTATGAAAGCAGAAGAATATAAATGATCGTCTTAGATTCATAATTGTTACATATTTGCCGTGACTTATTTTTAAAACATGTTTTTCAATTAAAAGACACATCAAGATTGTTTACCTTTTTTCTAATGCTAAAAAAAAACGAACTATAGATGGTCAACCAAATCTTGTCAGTAGAAAAGGGCGGCAGATTTGAAATATGTAGGCGCGAAGGGATACCGTCCCATAGAAAATTTGAATTTCGCGCCTTTTTTTACGCACAAGATTTGGTCACATTTGTTTGACCATCTATAATTGTGTTAATTTTTGTTTTTTTAACGCTTTGGATGCCAGCCCGATAAAGTCAATCTCAAAGAAAAACTTATAACACCCTCTTTTTGCGTCGGGGGTTAAAAAGGGGCAAGCTATAATGGCGCCATCTTTGCAAACCTTTGACAGTTGCCAAACCCATTTCATACAAACATGTTTAACGAATATAACCCTAGATGGCGCCGTACCGAGATGACCGGGCTTGAAAACCCAAGTTTGTAACGGAGATACAAATAGTAATGAAACGGAAAACTCAGCCCGGCCATCGAAAATCCATGACACCGGCCCGGTGTAAGCCATTACCATAGCCCATGGACACCTGCAACACTAGAGACCCCTCAAGTACGTTGTCGGCAGTTAAGATGGCAGTACGCTCTTTTCTTGAAGGTTTAAAAGTTTTAAGGGGAAGTTTTTAATAACTGAGATCAGGGATCGGAACCGGTTTTTTGCAAAAACTTAGAAATAACCATATTTTTCGAATTATTTTATACTCGAAATGTAGGACTCAGTTGTGTTTTTAGGGTACGACTTCGTATTATTAGATTGCCCAATTAGAAATGAAGTAATTAGCAAAGAACGAAAAAATACCGTTTCCGTTCCCATACAAAAAATACCGGTATCCGATCCCTGACTGAGATGTCAATCGCAATTTCGTTTTATGGCTTGGGTTCTGGGTCACAGGATGCATTAAAAAAAAACAAGTATTAGGGAGGTTTCTATTCATTCATCTTCCTCGCGTTGTCCCGGCATTTTACCACGGCTCATGGGAGCCGCTTGGCAACTAATCCCAGGAATCGGCGTGGGCACTAGTTTTTACGAAAGCGACTGCCATCTGACCTTCCAACCCAGAGGGTAAACTAGGCCCTTATCGGGATTAGTTCGGTTTCCTCACGATGTTTTCCTTCACCGAAAAGCGACTGGTAAATATCAAATGATATTAGGGAGGTTTCTATAATAATAAAAAAATATAACTTTACTCGTTTATTAACCCATGAAAACAATAATAAATAATAATAAATACGATTACATTACTAAAAGTAATAAGTAATAACCATTATTAACAACGTATACAAGTTTGTGTTGCAAATAAATTGTACATGCAAAATAGGACCTAACACCCTTCCCGTAAGGTTCAAAATCAAGACTAGCGCATCCCAACTTGGTCTATGTTCCGTACAGTCGCCATCAGATATATTGGAGCGCCCAGGGAGCTCACAAATATCTGAACACGCCTCTATTGTCAAGGCGTTAGAGTGCGTGTTCAGATATTGTGAACACCTGGGCCGCTCCGATATATTTGATGGCGAGTGTACTTCGTTCAGGTGTAAACCTTGGAATATTCACTTCAGTTCCGTCATAGTCTTGAGATCACGTAATCAGGCTAAAACAAAAAAAAAACATTAAGTCATTTGTTTTATGGAGCAAAGTTGTTTAACCTCGTGCTGATATTGATAACCCAGATACAAACTTTTTTTTGTGTTGTTTACAAATTTATAGTTTTCAGATTTACCCCTGTACTTGTAGTGTAAGACGATATTGCTTTCCAAATTTCATAGTTCATAGCTTAACGGGAAGTACCCTATAAATTGTGATTCCCTTGAGAATGTCGAAATAAACGTTTTTTGCGGCATAAACGACCGTATCTTTTTTTAAGTTAATTTAGAAGTATGATTTTTTATAGATTATAGGGACTGTAAGCCTTGGATGGACTGACAGATGGACGGACGGACAACAAATAGTGATCCTATAAGATTCCGTTTTCCCTTTTGAGGTACGGAACCCTAAAAAGAAAAAGATCTACACCCCAACTGATGCTTAATACTTACCGTATTTGGGGCCATAACCGGCCACGCCTCATTTAACAAGCACCTATTAACCCTACGTGTTACAGATAGCCCCCTCTGCAGGGCGTGCATGGAGGCAGAGGAGACAGCCGCCCACGTCATTCTAGAATGCCCAGGGGTGGCAGAATACCGGGCACAACAGCTCGTTTCGCCAGGGTCGCTCCCAGAAGTCGTCGGCAACGTCAAGGGTCTGCTAAGCTTCTTGGTAGAGTTGGGTTGGCAGGAATAGTGCCGCCAATCCACCACGCAAAATAGGCGCAATAATATTTTATATTATTATTATTATTCTATAAGCAGGCAGGCAGTTGTGACAACTGATATTGCCTGTATCCAGTAATCATTGACAGTTGTCATTGACAAGTAGATGTATAGGTGTGCTTGTCTAGTTGATTTTTAAATTGGTTCACATTATGTGCTGAGACCACATCTTCAGGAAGTTTGTTCCAAGCCCTCACTACTCGGTTGCTCAAAAAGTGTTTGTACGGGTTACTGTGGGACTTATGCCTTTCTAACTTTAAGTCACGTTATATGACGTCGAGTTGCGGAAACCAAGCCCGCAAATACCTATAACCTACTTACTGTAACAAACCAATAAGAATCCTTCCGGAACATCATTTTGGCGAGGAACCCCATCTCACTCTCCGGGGCTATGGTGTGCAAGTGGAGATGCTTGACGCTCCGGAACGGTGGCCAGTGGTATCCGAACCTGGCAACATCTTCTGACAGGCCGTTCTTGGACAACATCTCCTTAGCTACGGTTAGCAGCTTCTCAACTGGAATTGTAAAATTATAAAGAAACTAGGGTCCCGCCCCAGCTTCGCATGGGTTAACAAATTATACATAAGCCTTCCTCTTGAATCACTCTATTAAAAAAACCGCATCAAAATCCGTTGCGTAGTTTTAAAGATACATACATACAGACAGACAGACAGACAGAGGGAAGCGACTTTGTTTTATACTATGTAGTGATTATACAAGGGAAGGAAGGGACCATATTTTAAGCAATACTAACATACAGAGGGGCTACCGCGGAAACCGAAATTCATAAATTGCGGGGATCTTTCTCTTTTACTCCAATGAAGGCGTAATTAGAGTGACAGAGAAAAACCGGCCAAGTGCGAGTCGGACTCGCGCACGGAGGGTTCCGCACCATCAACAAAAAATAGAGCAAAACAAGCAAAAAAACGGTCACCCATCCAAGTACTGACCCCGCCCGACATTGCTTAAGGTCAAAAATCACGTTTGTTGTATGGGAGCCCCACTTAAATCTTTATTTTATTCTGTTTTTAGTATTTGTTGTTATAGCGGCAACAGAAACACATCATCTGTGAAAATTTCAACTGTTTAGCTATCACGGTTCGTGAGATACAGCCTGGCGACAGACGGACGGACGGACGGACGGACGGACGGACTGACGGACGGACGGACGGACAGCGGAGTCTTAGTAATAGGGTCCCGTTTTTACCCTTTGGGTACGGAACCCTATAAATGGCCGCAATTTGCGAACTTCGATTTTCGCGGTGATAGCCCAGTAATTCAGATGCTTTGATTTCAGCAGAGTTGAAAGCATTATAATTAATAAACAACGGACATTCTAGACAATTTATTAAGACCAATCGCCTGTAAAGTAATGGAAAAAATCATCGCTAAATATATTAGAAATTTTTTATCTGAGGAGCAAATCATAATTGAAGAGCAACACGGTTTTATTCCCAGACGGTCAACGGTTACTAATTTACTGATGTGTCTCGATTATTGGACTAAGAACTGGGACGAACACCTTCCAACGGATGTGGTTTACTTAGATTACGAGAAAGCCTTCGACCGGGTACCTATAAAAAGGCTCATTAGTAAGCTGGAGCATTGCGGGATTCGGGGACGACTTCTAAACTGGATTCAAGACTTCCTATGTGCGAGAAAAATGAAAATCAGAGTAGGGGAGGAGCTGTCTGAACCGGTTGAGGTTCTTAGTGGTGTCCCACAAGGATCTGTTCTCGGTCCAATCCTTTTTGGGATTTTTGTCACCGATCTTAAGTCCATTGTCAAATCGAAACTGTCCCTTTTCGCTGATGACACGAAAATAATGGGGAACCCTCTCATCTCGCATAATGTCATTCAGGAAGACTTGAATCGAATTAGAGGGTGGACGCAGGACTGGCTCATGTCACTTAATTCGGATAAATGTACCATTCTTCATATTGGGCCCACAAATCCTCAGCTTCCATATACCATGGGTACACAGGCCCTAGAAGAGGTGAACTCGCAAAGAGACCTTGGAGTCACTATAACAAGCAACCTAAAGTGGGATATGCACATCCTGGAATTGACAAAAAGAGCCAACTCACTAGTATACCTAATACGGAAGACCTTTAAGACAATTGATAAGGCACTATTTCTAAAACTATATAAGACGTACATAAGGCCTCTACTTGAATATGCTTACCAAATTTGGAGTCCATACTTTCAGAAGGATATAGCTTTACTTGAAAAGGTGCAACGCAGAGCAACTAAGATGGTATATGGATTACGTAATAAGCCATATGACCAAAGGCTTGCCAATCTTGGTTTGACAACCCTAGAGCGAAGAAGACAGCGTGGTGACCTCATTGAAACATTCAAGATCATACATGATTATTATGACTTACCTGAACTAAAGGACCTGTTTGTTATGAGCAATAATCATCGTTTAAGAGGCCACAGCTCAAAGATTATTCGAGTTCCCAGTACAAGCAATCCTAGGAAGCACTTTCTATCGAACCGCGTCGTACGTGAGTGGAATAAGTTACCAGAAACAGTGATATGTGCTCCTTCAGTGAACAGTTTTAAAAACAGACTTGACAAACACTTAAAACAACAAAAAATGAACATTAATCGTTAAAAAAAACAAGTGCAGTGATATACACGCATCAGCTTTCAGCTGCTAGTGTATTAAACAATATAATAATAATAATAATAATATATCGGAAATATATCCTGAAGGACGGTACGGTCGACATTTGTCGGGCATGCCGCCGTCCCGGAGAGTCACTCAGGCATATCATTTCCGGTTGTTCTCATCTTGCTAACGGCGAGTACTTGCACAGACATAATCTCGTAGCCAGGATTATTCACCAGCAGCTTGCTCTCCTATACGGCCTTGTGGACCGCGAAGTACCGTACTACAAGTATTCACCTGCGCCAGTTCTCGAGAATGGTCGTGCCACGCTCTATTGGGATCGATCTATCATCACTGACAGGACTATTGTAGCCAATAAGCCTGACATTGTGATAATAGATCGAGCGCAACGCCGGGCCGTGCTCGTTGACATCACCATCCCCCATGATGAGAATCTCGTGAAAGCCGAGAAGGACAAGTCCAGTAAGTACCTAGACTTGGCTCACGAGATAACCGCCATGTGGGATGTTGATTCGACGATCATTGTTCCGATAGTTGTTTCAGCGAACGGTCTAATAGCGAAGAGTCTCGACCAACATCTTGAGAGACTCTCGCTAGGTGGTTGGATCAAGGGCCAGATGCAGAAGGCGGTGATCTTGGACACGGCGCGGATAGTCCGCCGGTTCCTGTCTCTGTAGCCCTGACCACCGGTAGCTTGGGCCTTGCCCCGCTGCTGGCGGCACCCTAGGTTAGGTTTTTTATAATGTGTTTATATGTATTTTGTATTGTTTTTGTAAGTGTTTTTGTATTTTATTTTTATATCCATATTATAAAATAACCTAACCTAAGATCAGAAATAAATAAAATGGAAATTATAATAATAATAATAATGGTTTGCTCAATAAATAAATATTTAGGGATTTACCCAAACACGCGCACAAGAGGACACTACCTTAAACTAGTAACAACAAAGCATAAAACAAATATCGGGAAAAACTTTATTGCAAATCGTATAGTAAATGCTTGGAACAAATTACCCTCTGAAGTTGTGAACTCTACAAGTGTGAATCAATTTAAAAATAGACTCGACAAACTATCAAAACAGTGAAATCGTGCTAAGTGAACTATGATTTAGACGCACCAGCATCAGCTGCCTGTCTAAAATGAAATAATAATAATAATAATAATAATAAACTTTAACATATCTAATACCTTTAAACGAGAAATTCTTGTTTTTTTATTTACATATATATTTATTTATATATATATTTCGGGGATCTCGGAAACGGCTCTAACGATATCGATGAAATTTACTATATGGGGGTTTTCGGGGGCGAAAAATCGATCTAGCTAAGTCTTATCTCTGGGAAAACGCGCATTTTTGAGTATTTATGTTTTCCGAGCGAAGCTCGGTCTCCCAGATATTCAATTTTAAACGTTTACATTTGCTATTGTTATCTTAGATAAGAAAAGCAAGTACATATTATTACATTCTTTGTTACTTTACCTAAGTGTTTATCAGCCGCTGTTAAACATTTAACGTCCTCAATATGCCTTTTCGGGATGGTCAAAATGTGGAACCGACTCGCTGGGCGGATGTCACGAAAAACGCAGATTTCTTCGTCTTCGTACAGTATCTCTGTGTTTTCTAGCTTGTTCACAATATTACAGAATATGCAAGCTGATTTAGATGGGGCTTCGGGGGCTGCTGCAGCCATGGTTAACAGGAATTTCCTGAAAAAACGGTAAAATCTGCGTAAAGTTTACGCTTCTTTCAGCTGACATTAGACAATTTTGACACTGACAGTGACAGATGAAAGCTGACAGTGACGTTTAGTAAAACTATTCAAGCAATTGTTTAAAACGTTTCAATACGTGTTAGTTCAAGGCAGTATGGCCTAGAGCTTTAGCCTGTTCAGATGGACGAAAAAAAAAACAATAACGTGTTAGTTCGTCGTCTGGTCTCTAGATGGCAGCACCTTATTTATAGCCTCTTTAAACTTTATATACTATCAAGCAGATCTTGTCAGTAGAAAAAGGCGGCAAATTTGAAAAATGTAGGCGCGAATGGATATCGTCCCATAGAAAATTTGAATTTCGCGCCTTTTTTTACTGACAAAATTTGTTTGACCAAGTATATGTACCTGGCTATAACCGCAAAAATCGAAGTCGCAAAATTGCGGGCATCTTTCTCGGTCTCTCTATTACGCCTTCTTTGGAGTAACAGAGAAAGATCCCCGTAGTTTGCGAATTTCGATTTTCGCGGTAGGCCCTCTGATAATCGCATGCCATTCGCGATTCGCGTTTGCGGCATTTAATCGATCGATTGAATCCGCTCCTCCTATGCCATTTTAAGCAAGGTTTGCAGAAATTGTTTTGCATGAGAATTTTCTCATGAAAGTTTTCAGAAAATTTGAGAATGTTCTGATGCAACACGCACATTGCTAGGTGTAGGTACCTCAAGGTAGGTACATTCTAGCATTCAAATAATAGTCAGTATAGTCACACTTGGACTTATTTGAGCTTATTTGGTCCATAATTGCTAGGTGCGACATTTTGGACTATACCTATTAGTTGGGTTGTTTTACGTAGGTAAATGACACAGCATATATAGGCACTGGTCCCACCGCGAGCTAGTAAGCTATGAGCTATCGGATATTTTCTAGCCCAAGAAACGAACAAAAGATAATCGCTTCCGTGTACATAAAAGAGAGTTATATTTTTATAGTTCATAGCTGGCTGTTCACACTGCCGGCGATGATACTCTCCCACCGCCCGGCGAGTAAGCGATAATTCCATAGAATTGTTTACTAGCCGCCCGCCGATTGTCAACTGTTTCTAGTACAGAATTTTACTAGTTGACCGCCGAGCTCGCCGATAGCTGGCGGTGGGACCACTGTCTACTAGTTGACCGCAGCGATAAGCTATCGACTATAAAACTAGCTCAACGGTACTCGCCGAAGCCTGCTTGGCGATCAGAGCGATCATTCTACCTTTCAAAGTGGATGCGAGTGCACGTATTTACAATGAATTTAAAACAATCATACGAACTATCTAACTTTGTTGTCTTATTTGATTCCCATGCCTATGTAGAACATTTATACAGTAAACGTCAAAGTGCACACAGCTCAGCATTTTGCACTCAGAGAGTCCTAGGATTCAAATTGATCGACCGTACAGTCAGAATCATATAGACATCCAAATTAGCCAAATAGTTTTTATCTCACATACTTGTCCCTATAGTAACAATCGTAACATCATCATCATCATCATCATCTCAGCCCACAGCAGTCCACTGCTGGACATAAGCCTCCCCCAAGGCACGCCACAAAACCCGGTCTTCCGTTTTCTGCATCCAGTCGCTTCCCGCCCTCCTGCAAAGTTTTTATTTGCTCTTCTTTGCTCTTTAGTGAATAAAATGCAACTTTGCTCACTGTTTTTGAAGAATAAAACAGCTCTTTCCGAGCTAGTGTGGTGAAAATGTATTTTTGACCTCGACTGTACATCGTATAGGTCATTGGCGAATAGCCCCCCGGCTGAGCTAGTGCAGCGAGTAATCGCCCGTCGCACGCAAACACTCGCTTATAGCCGAGCGTCTAAACTAGCAAAACTATACTCGCTTCTCGCCTCTCGCCCACTAGTTTGTAGTTTATAGTTTTACTCGCTAATAGTTTGTAGCCGCCGGTGGGACCAGCCAGCCTATTATGGATAGCTTTATCCATCTTTATCCACGTGATAAAATAACTGTCACTGTTTAACACCGTGGGAAAGAAAGTAACGGACACCGTTTTATCACGCTGTCACGTAGACAAGAACGACCATCATATCCGTACAGTGCCATATGCTGTAAAGCAAATATATTTGCTCTGAGCGGGCTCAGCACGGTTCCATTTTTATCGACTATCACTACGCCCGTCACTGTCGCACTTATATACTTGATAGAACGTGACAGGCATGGTGATAAACGATAAAAATGCGACCGTGTTACTAGGGCTTTGTCGATCGACACGTGATAAGGTCTATCGCGAACCACGTTCAACGTGTTGCCTCTCTCGCACTTGTTAATTCGTACGTAAGTGTGACAGGGAGGCAACACCTCGAACGTGGGCATACCGCGAATTGCGGGCATCTTTCTTTGTCACTCTTAGGGCTTAAGATGAAAGGGGATGACTTCTTCTCCATACAAACGTAATCCCCGTTTTCTTCTCTGGATATTAGCATTGCAGAAAGTACCTATGTTTAGTACAAGCAACGTCTATTACAATGATGTCGAAATAAAGAAGACCATCACATCTATGTAAGGCCTGTACGGATATGATGGTCGTTCTTGTCTACGTGACAGCGTGATAAAACGGTGTCCGTCACTTTCTTTCCCACGGTGTTAAACAGTGACAGTTATTTTATCACGTGGATAAAGATGGATAAAGCTATCCATAATAGGCTGGCTGAGTGGACGCTCTTGTTGTGCGTGCAGCGGGGCGGGGCGTGCGGCGTGCATGTTAAACAAATGCGCACGTATAGGAGCGGCCTTAGTGCACGCTGCTCACATCACGCGTGAGCCCACAGCCACGCTGCACGCCCCGCCGAACGCTCCGCTTCGAGCGTCTACTCAGGCCTTACACCTAGAGTCTGTGCGGAAATAGAAGAGTCGTGGAATGTATGGGGCCCAATACATTCCGCGACTCTTCTCTCCGAACAAACTCTATCATGTTGTATAACACTTACTCGTAAAGAAGATTGTGATATAGTTTTCAATTTTCATAGATCAACACCGTGAGCATTAAAATTTCCCAGTGGTGAGCAAAGTAGCCACATTTTACTGTATCTCATCGGCGCCCAAAACTGACCGCACGGTCACAGAATAAATACGTAATAATAGTACTTACTAGGTACAGAAGACTCACTCTCTAACAAAACGTGTCTGTTACGATCAGCACAGATATGGCCGCTAGGTGGCGACAGCGCTACGCGCGGCTTATGGCTAGCCACCAAAATTGGTGTGGAACGGATGTACTTTTAGCTACCTGTACAAAGCGACGAACTCGCGGAGTGAGCCACGCCTGGCACGGTTCAGCTTTAGCCAAGGTCTGTTTCTTTAGACATAAATGAAAAGTAGAATAATTCTCGGGCGAGACTCGAACTCGAGATGCTGGATCACTAGCCCATCGCTCTGCCAGCGGAGCTACCGAAACTTCACTCTATGACAGCGAATATTTCCACCATATCACTCATAATTATGTGCCTTATGAGCGTAAGCGGTGAATTTCTAATTTATATATTTAAGAAAAAAAATCAAAAATTATCGCTTACGGCAAGAGTCGAGCTTGCGACCTTTCGGAACACCGGTTAAAAATTGGTAGTATCGCTCGCAGAAGTATTCTGCTTGATAATAATTAGATGAAAGCTCGATCATCTTAAGCCCACTTAATGGCACAGAATAAATAATAGTACTAAGTACAGAAGACTCACTCTCTAACACAACGCGTCTGTTACGATCAGCACAGATATGGCCGCTAGGTGGCGACAGCGCCACGCGCGGCTTATGGCTTTCCCCAAAATTGGGGCCGAACGGATGTACTTTTAGCTACCTGTAGCAAAGCGAGTGATCGCGGAGTGAGCCACGCCCGCTAATGGTAAGATTTCGTTAAAAACACGTGACGAAAGTATTTTTTATAGCACACGTACACGTATTTTTTATAATTATTCCAATTTATACAATAATTCGTAGGTACATAGACGAGACCATAAGACTTTCATGAATAATGTATGACTAAAAAAGTAATAATTCAATTGTAATGACGCGTGCAGGCTGAAACACCGATATTAATATATGTAATACAAATAATACTTTTTCCACGTAATTACACGACTATATTTTTACGGCTTATTAATTTATTCATCATACAATCTCTTAATAATAAGGTATAGGTACCTAACAGCATTATAATAAACTAGCTGTTGCCCGCGACTTCGTACGCGTGGATTTGTATATTGGTGGTTATATATTCTACATTAGCTTAGAACATTGTGCAGCAAGAGATTGCGGTAGGACGGTTAATCATTTGTTAATTATTAATATTATACAACGAATGAGACTTTGTCTTTCACAACCTACGAAGTTTCAAGCCCCTAACTGAATAAAATTGTCCTCGTTATAATCCCTCTAAACCCCCTTAGAAGATTTTCATCTCCTCTATTTAATAAAACCTACTACCTAACTACCTATTTACGAAGTTTGAAGTTCCTAGCTTTAAATAAAATTTGAACCCTATACAAACTTTCAACCCCTTTTTAATCATTTTAGGGGATGATTTTTTAAAAGCTGAAATTATTTTTCTTGTATTCTAATAATATGCCTTTATACAACGATTCAAGTCCCGCACTCAAAAAAATGTTTGGCCTCCAAACAAATTTTCAACCCCTTTTTCACCACCTCGGGGGATGAATTATCAAAATCTCTGAAATTAGTTTTCTTCTCTTTTGACAAAATACATTTTTACGAAGTTTCAAGTTTGTAGCTTTAAATAAAATTTAAACCCTATACAAACTTTCACCCTGTTTTAACCCTGTTAGGGGATGAATTTTACAAAACGCTAAAATAACTTTTCCTGTCTTCTAATAATATCCCAAAATAGAAAGATTCAAGTCGCGCATTCGAAAAAATGTTTGATATCCATACAAACTTCCAACCCCTTTTTCACCACCTTAGGGGATGAATTTTCAAAAACGCTGAAATTAGTTTTCTTGTATCTTAATTTAATACCTTTTTGCAAAGTTTCAAGTTCCTAGCTTAAAATAAAATTTGCACCCTAAGACGAAGTTTCATCCTCTTTTTATCCCCCTTAGGGGTTGAATTTCCAAAAACGTAGCAATTACTTTTTTATATAATCGGCTACTATGCCTTTCTAAGAAGTTTCAAAGCATTTGTAATGGATTAAAACTTTCAACCCCTTTTTAACCCTGTTGGTGGATGAATTTTACAAAACGCTGAAATTATTTTTCCTGTATTTTAATAATATCCCGAAATACAAAGATTCAAGTCCCACGTTCGAAAAAATGTTTGATATCCATACAAATTTTCAACCCCCTTTTTACCACCTTAGGAGATGATAATTCAAAAACGCTGAAATTATTTTTCTTGTATTTTAATAACATATATTTTTACGAAGTTTCAAGTTCTTAATTTAAAATAAAATTTGAACTCCATACAAACTTTCAACCCCCTTTTAAATGAGGGGATGAATTTTACAAAACGCTGAAATAACCTTTCCTGTCTTCTAATAATATCCTCAAATACAAAGATTCAAGTCCCGCACTCTCAAAAATATCTGATCTCCGTACAAAATTTCAACCCCGTTTTTACCACCTCGGGGGATGAAGTTTTAAAAACGCTGAAATTAGTTTTCTTGTTTTTTTTTTTAATTTAATACCTTTTTACGAAGTTTTAAGGTCCTAGCTTAAAATAAAATTTGCACCCCAGGTCAAAGTTTCATCCCCTTTTTTACCCCCTTAGGGGTTGAATTACCTAAAACGTCGCAATTCCTGTTTTTTGTCATCGGCTATTATGTCTTTCTAAGAAGTTTCAAAGCATTTTTAATGGATTCAAACTTTCAACCCCTTTTTAACCCTGTTAGGGGATGAATTTTCAAAAACGCTGAAATTACTTTTCCCGTCTTATAATAATATCCCCATATACAAAGTTTCAAGTCCAACACTCACAAAAATATTTGATCTCCATACAAACTTTCAACCCCTTTTCACCACCTTGGGGGATGAATTTTCAAAAACGCTGAAATTACTTTTCCCGTCTTATAATAATATCCCCATATACAAAGTTTCAAGTCCAACACTCACAAAAATATTTGATCTCCATACAAACTTTCAACCCCTTATTCGCCACCTTGGGGGATGAATTTTCGAAAACGCAGAAATTAGTTTTCTTGTTTTTTAATTTAATACCTTTTTACGAAGTTTCAAGGTCCTAGCTTAAAATAAAATTTGCACCCCAGGACAAAGTTTCATCCCCTTTTTACCCCCTTAGGGGTTGAATTACCTAAAACGTCGCAATTCCTTTTTTTTGTCATCGGCTATTATGTCTTTCTAAGAAGTTTCAAAGCATTTGTAATGGATTCAAACTTTCAACCCCTTTTTAACCCTGTTAGGGGATGAATTTTCAAAAACGCTGAAATTACTTTTCCCGTCTTATAATAATATCCCCATATACAAAGTTTCAAGTCCAACACTCACAAAAATATTTGATCTCCATACAAACTTTCAACCCCTTTTTCACTACCTTGGGGGATGAATTTTCAAAAACGCTGAAATTACTTTTCCCGTCTTATAATAATATCCCCATATACAAAGTTTCAAGTCCAACACTCACAAAAATATTTGATCTCCATACAAACTTTCAACCCCTTTTTCACCACCTTGGGGGATGAATTTTCAAAAACGCTGAAATTACTTTTCCCGTCTTATAATAATATCCCCATATACAAAGTTTCAAGTCCAACACTCACAAAAATATTTGATCTCCATACAAACTTTCAACCCCTTATTCACCACCTTGGGGGATGAATTTTCGAAAACGCAGAAATTAGTTTTCTTGTTTTTTAATTTAATACCTTTTTACGAAGTTTCAAGGTCCTAGCTTAAAATAAAATTTGCACCCCAGGACAAAGTTTCATCCCCTTTTTACCCCCTTAGGGGTTGAATTACCTAAAACGTCGCAATTCCTTTTTTTTGTCATCGGCTATTATGTCTTTCTAAGAAGTTTCAAAGCATTTGTAATGGATTCAAACTTTCAACCCCGTTTTAACCCTGTTAGGGGATGAATTTTCAAAAACGCTGAAATTACTTTTCCCGTCTTATAATAATATCCCCATATACAAAGTTTCAAGTCCAACACTCACAAAAATATTTGATCTCCATACAAACTTTCAACCCCTTTTTCACTACCTTGGGGGATGAATTTTCAAAAACGCTGAAATTACTTTTCCCGTCTTATAATAATATCCCCATATACAAAGTTTCAAGTCCAACACTCACAAAAATATTTGATCTCCATACAAACTTTCAACCCCTTTTTCACCACCTTGGGGGATGAATTTTCAAAAACGCTGAAATTACTTTTCCCGTCTTATAATAATATCCCCATATACAAAGTTTCAAGTCCAACACTCACAAAAATATTTGATCTCCATACAAACTTTCAACCCCTTATTCACCACCTTGGGGGATGAATTTTCGAAAACGCAGAAATTAGTTTTCTTGTTTTTTAATTTAATACCTTTTTACAAAGTTTCAAGGTCCTAGCTTAAAATAAAATTTGCACCCCGGGACAAAGTTTCATCCCCTTTTTACCCCCTTAGAGGTTGAATTACCTAAAACGTCGCAATTCCTTTTTTTTTGTCATCGGCTATTATGTCTTTCTAAGAAGTTTCAAAGCATTTGTAATGGATTCAAACTTTCAACCCCTTTTTAACCCTGTTAGGGGATGAATTTTCAAAAACGCTGAAATTACTTTTCCCGTCTTATAATAATATCCCCATATACAAAGTTTCAAGTCCAACACTCACAAAAATATTTGATCTCCATACAAACTTTCAACCCCTTTTTCACCACCTTGGGGGATGAATTTTCGAAAACGCAGAAATTAGTTTTCTTGTTTTTTAATATAGTACATTTTTACAAAGTTTCAAATTCCTAGCTTAAAATAAAACTTGCACCCCATACAACCTTTCATCCCCTTTTTAACCCCCTTAGGGGTTGAATTTTTCAAAATCGCTTCTTATCTCTTGTACACTTTATAAATTCAACCTAGTGTGCAAATTTCAACTTTCTAGCTTTTGTAGTTTCGGCTCTGCGTTGATGAATCAGTCAGTCAGTCAGTCAGTCAGTCAGTCAGTCAGGACACTTGCATTTATATATATAGATTAAGAATTGACTTATCTAACTATTAATTTAGTTAAAATCAAAGGAGGACCTAGTTTTTAATTGATACTTACTTAATGTAAGAAATACTTAGCTGAAAAATATGTTATTACCATTTTTAGGGTTCCGTATCTCAAAAGGAAAAAACGGAACCAACCCTTATAGGATCACTCGTGCGTCTATCTGGTTGTCTATCCGGTTTTTTATTAGGTACTTAAAGCTTCTATTTCTAAATAAATCAACATGCTAATATTGAACTGCCATGAGGGATTATCATGCGACGCGATAGGTAGGATTTAGAATAACAAAACATAACATCAATTGAAATCTTGCTAGTTCCATATGTTATACTTGTTAATCAAACACACACACACGCACACTAGTTACCTATAGCTGGTCAAATAAATGATTATTTGTAATAAAATAAACGCTAAATAGATTACGCGTTTAAGTGAGTCATCGTCATCGCCGAATAGAATTTTTCAAATCAATATATTATTACTTCACGTCTTCACGTATATAAAAATAAACAATACCTTTATTTATTATGTATACATTCAATTAGATCCGAATTCTTTACCTCCATGTATTTCCTGTATGTACCGCAAAATGGGGTGAGTAGGGTCAAAACTGACATTCAAACCTCAATAACATTTTATTTTTACATATGCAAACTGAATGTTGTATATAATAAGTGTTCCGGACGTTTGTATTTTAGTTTTTATTTTATTTTGGGTAGTTCCATTTCATAACTTTGACGATAAACAGAAAAACCCACCTCACCCCGTAGTCCCTCGTATTTGGGGTGAGTTGGGTTTTCATACAAAAGTGATTTTGGAAGATTGTTGGATCGTTTTTTTTTATTATGAGTATTACTATAGCTCCATTTTAAATTGGAATACATTATTTTTGTAGCAGTAGCCTTAAAATCCCATCTCACCCCCCTTTCGTCCCTTCTCTCCCCATTCATAACCCAACTCTCCCCGCGAACCCTACTCACCCCATTTTACGGTACCTAATGTATATGTCGCAGTCGGATCGTATAATCCGCCGTATTACATTACGGCTAGCCGTTTTACAAAACAGGGGCGTTTTGAAATGCGGCGGTTCGACGATTAGCCGGATTGAATGCGGCTGAATGAAAATCCGCCGGAATGTATTCGGCGCCATACGTTCTTCAACACGGCTAACCGTAATGTAATACAGCGAGTCATTAGCCGCCGCTTTGACAGTTTTTAGTTCCCATTTTTAACACTCGTGGTGCTGCCTGACATAACAACAACAAACTATGAAAAATGCTGGGGTGTCCATCAAATCTGGAGTTCGTCGGACTGTTTCTTTTCAAAAAACATTTCCTTCGCAACTTAACTAGACGGAGCCCCGCATGAGCATAAATTAAATTGCAAACATTGTCAAACTCCGGCGACCGAAAGAACTGGTCACTCTACAATCTAAATAGTAGATACGATGCGGCTAAACGTAGGCCGCCTTATTGAAGAACGTATCGCAATGACAATCCGGCTAATCGTCGAACCGCCGCATTTCAAAACGCCCCTGTTTTGTAAAACGGCTAGCCGTAATGTAATACGGCGGATTATACGATCTGACTACGACATATATATTTCCTGGTGTTATTTGCAAAGAGTCAATTTTATTTCAGTTGTCAGTTTACCCGATAGACGTCGCTGTGTGCCTGATAAATCCTGGTTCGCGGTAATAAGATTTTACAGGGAAATAATTATGACGTCTAAAGTCTATTTTTCTATTCGGTAGACTAAAATGACATTTCATAGTATGAACATCATGTGTCATTTCATACTATGAAATGTCATTTTAGTCTACCGAATAGAAAAATAGACTTTAGCCGGTACAAACTTCAATTCTCCTAACTGTACATCGGTGTACCTTATTTCAGAAGGCATAAGATCCACCGATGTACGGTTAACAGTGTTGGCGATGGTACCATAGATAATATGTGACGTTATCTATGAAAAGGGACCTTATTGTCGATGGCGCTTACGCCATAATTAACGATGCTCCGATATAAATACGCAGCCACGCAATGCCGTGCGTCGTAAGCGCCATCGACAATAAGGTCCCTTTTCATAGATAATGCCCCATATAATGACTATTATTATCTGTTAATAATGACTTATAAGATGTCACAGCGATACGATACCGTCAGTTTCAAAAATGACATATTTCTTCAACCTAAAAAGGTCCATTTCAACTTTTCAACACTTATCGTATCGTACCGTACACATATCGTATCTTAAGCATTGTTCGAATTGGGCCGTTATTGTCAAGTTAGGGTATACTTTATGTTTGCTTTCACGACGTGTCGACTCGGGGTTATCACTACATAGTATAAAACAAAGTCGCTTCCCGCTGTCTGTCTGTCTGTATGCTTAGATCTTTAAAACTACGCAACGGATTTTGATGCGGTTTTTTAATAGATAGAGTGATTCAAGAGGAAGGTTTATGTATAATTTGTTAACCCGTGCGAAGCCGGGGCGGGTCGCTAGTATATAATAACTTGTAGCCACCTTGTAGTACGCTACACGACCTCACGAGCTACGGCTCGTAGCTTGCTACGCCGTAGCATATACAAATGAGAGTAAAATTATCTGTCGTTTCTATTATGAGTTTTTCATCATACTTGCTCGGTAAGCGAGCTATTTCAAGCTTGTGCAGTGGGAGGTAAAGTATATTTTACTCCCACGGGAGTTATGTTTTAATAAATTATATCACTAACTCACACGAATGATTCGTACCATCAATGATGGTAGGTTCTAAGTAAGTCTCTCGAACTCCTTTTTTAAAAGTTGGTTATAAATAGAAGTTGGAGAAAATAAAAAACCGGCCAAGTGCGAGTCGGACTAGCGTACGGAGGGTTCCGCACCATCAACAAAAAATAGAGCAAAACAAGCAAAAAAACGGTCACCCATCCAAGTACTGACCCCGCCCGACGTTGCTTAACTTCGGTCAAAAATCACGTTTGTTGTACCGAAGCCCCACTTAAATCTTTATTTTATTCTGTTTTTAGTATTTGTTGTTATAGCGGCATCGGCAACAGAAATTCATCATCTGTGAAAATTTCAACTGTCTAGCTATCACGGTTCGTGAGATACAGCCTGGTGACAGACGGACGGACGGACGGACGGACGGACGGACAGCGGAGTCTTAAGTAATAGGGTCCCGTTTTCACCCTTTGGGTACACGGATTCGAACCCAGAAAACAACAACAAAAAATCGAGAAATGTAACATTTAAGTAAAAAATACGGACAAAAACATATTTCTTCAATATTTTTTTTTATATTAAACCCATCCAAAAGCGACTTGGAGGAACTGTCATAGCACGGAATCATAATTCGACGCGTGAAGATAATAATAATCGTCTGTATCGTGTGTTTAGAATAGAATAGAATATCTTTATTTGCATAGAATAAGTACATATTTTGTGTCCACAGGTGTAATTTTGACAATTTGTTGCTTATTCTGCTATATGTATATAATACGAGTAATACTAGCATGCAACATTTTACACAAATTCAAATTTAAATACTAACAATTTCATTTAACAATTTGTTTGTTTCAAAATACTCTGTTTCTACGAGACATCATTTGTGACGTTATCTATGAAAAGGGACCTTATTGTCGATGGCGCTTACGCCATAATTAACGATGCTCCGATATAAATACGCAGCCACGCGACGCCGTGCGTCGTAAGCGCCATCGACAATAAGGTCCCTTTTCATAGATAATGCCCCATTTTGTCAACTAAAGTCCGCTTCAACCTGGTCAATGACAAAGAAGAAAAACCAATTAATCAACTTATTATAATTGTTCTCACAAGTACGCAATTGCGCGCACTTGTTCAAACGCACAAGTATCTAGCAGACAGTAAACAAGCCGCAATCTTATCAGAAGACGCTAAAAGCCATATTTTTTTAAAGAATTATGAACTCAATTTAATAGCTGATAAAGTATATATTGGTTTGAATCGAGATTTAGTTATGGCAATTTAAAAATGCTGCTACAACAATTTGAAATATTGGCAGTTAAAATAACGTGTTCTTTGCTTTATTGGCTGAATTGAATTCAAAATGGCTGACGAATACTCTTACGAGGGCTGCTACTTATGTATCCGGAAACACAAAAAGTAACAAATATCTATAGTTATAAATGGTTTTATTGCCTTTGTATTTGTCCACCAAGATGAATGATGCACTTTTGCATAAATGTTGAAACCTTGAAACTACTTTTCATAGCACTTTTTCCATTCTGATCTTGATATACCTACAAGACGTGCATTTTGTACGCAAGAACGGCTCTTTCGCGAGTTATTCTTTTTTTTTGAACCAAATGTTCATGTAATATCTTACAAATGCTCGTCATACTATTGCCATGAGATGCCTCTATCTTGCGATATATAAGTACTATGACCATCTTGCATTATGAGTTCGTTCACAGCATCTATATTTTGTGGGATAACAGCCGATTATGAGTGTTTTTTTTTAATTCGTCCTACCGTAAATACCGTAGTATACTACGACCACAATTTATTCACTAAAACATTGACCTTCGATGGAACTTACTCCCCAAAAGTCGAAAAAAGTCGATCCATGTACTATTTTTGAGTTTATCCACTCCGAACATCGTAAAAAAACAACTGCCCGAAAATTTTCACAAGTAAATCCATTGAAGATGAAACAAAGATTTTTTTAAATAATGCTACAATGTAAAACCAATTAATAGACATGTGAAACAAACTGTATTTTGCTTCCAAAGAGTTCCATTTTTATATGTTATATATATATATATATATATATTTAATATAGTTCCAGTAAGTGGCCCATTCCGGATACCTACATAAGTAGCAGCCCTCGTATAGCTAAAACCTAAATACCTACAGGGTACAATCACCTGCAATATATTACACAACGAAGGCCGCAAAAATATCTGTCACGATCTTATTTGTAGGGGTCTCTATTATTTCCCAAAAAGTTTTAAGTCATAATGTATTCTTTGCCCGAATTTTCGTTAGTCATAATTTATTTGGTTCAGAAACGCGTCACTTTTCAGGATTGCCATAAAACTAACCTAACCTAACCTATCTATAGGATAACCTTACAAAAATCCTGAAGTGTTATGATTAATGATAATATGACAAACAATACATTATGACTTAAATTTTATTATTAGTAAGTAAATAAGTAAGTTATATTACTTGTATCTCCTTGGATATCACTTGGTTTTTTGATAGGCTTGCGTGGGGACACAGATCCAACACGTATAGAGGCCCCTTGGAGAGCTTTTATGTCATAGAACGCCTGCTGGAACCCGTTCACAGGTGCAACAATAGACACCCATGAACCGGTCTCAGCAGGTATTGGGACTATTGTAGAAAAAGAGAACAGTACTTATACCGGTCTATGTATTGAAGTTTGGGTGGACTATAAGACTGAGTTATTACAAAGACGTACGGACACCTGCCATAACAATGTTTGTACACAAGTTATCGAGGCAGGTGGTGACTTGCCGCGCACTAGATGGGCCCCTGAAACTGCCGTCGCGAAGACGACCAGGAGCAACATCGGTGTGAGCGGCTCAGGGGCGTCGAGAGGTGTGCGCCGCTTTCTACCCAGTGGCTGTTAACAGCCACTGTGCCAACTCGCGTCTTATGCATCTTTCACGTCTACCCCTGGAGCATATATGTAAATAGCTCTAACGACTCCTCTCTGGAGCTGAGAGTCCTGCGGGTCCCCTTGGGGTCCACTCCGACCGACGAAGACACGCCGGAGACGGAGACCCTGACCGACTCTCTGGAGCACTCGGGTCCGTGGGGTCGTTACCCCCCAACAGCTCGCCACAAGCTGCCCTGCGGATTTATTACTATTATTATGGGTCTCTATTGTTTCCCAAATAGTTTTAAGCCATAATGTATTGTTTGCCCGAATTTTCATTAGTCATAATTCATTTGGTTCAGAAACGCGTCACTTTTCAGGATTGCCATAAAACAAACCTAACCTAACCTAACCTATCTATAGACTATAGGATAACCTAACGAAAATCCTGAAATCTTAAATTTTATGACTAATGATAATATGACAAACAACACATTATGACTTAAAATTTTATGGGAAACAACGGGACCCCTATTATTATATTATCTATACATATAATAAAGCTGAAGAGGGTCGAAAGTCTGTACATGGAAGATATTCGAAAAAAAGTTGGTTGGGGATACTTAGAATCGATAACAGAACACGTTCCAACAGTTTTTAGAATTTTTGTCTGTTTGTCTGTTTATCTGTTTGTCTGTTTATCTGTTTATTTGACCGCGCATCACGTGAAAACGGCTGAAGGGATTTTGATGCAAACTTTACTAATCTGTCAAGAAAATCCCAGGCCCTATTTTAGGCTAGAAAAATTCAACCCCTAAAAGGGGGGGTGGCCAATATACTCAATTAAGTTATGTTTGCACCTGAATCTTATGGCGCTAACTTAAAAAAGTGGTGCAAACTTCTTTTTGTGTATGTACTTTGTAAAAAAAACAAAATTTTTCTTAGTCAATGTCAAACGTCTTTGCAAATACATATTAAATCACATTTATATACGGGTCTATCGCGGGTCTATTGACAATAATTAACATTATTTGAAGTGGGTGGTTAGAAAATATGATGTCTACCCCAAACTCTTTCATACACTTTTCGTCGGGTAGTTGCACAAATCTCTGTTTTGACATTTTGTTGGGACATCAGTTAGCCGCGACCACGACCAGTGAAACCTGTGTCGAAACATCGGTACATTCGAGATAGGCCCGTCTATAAATGTGAGTTAATATGCGTTCAAAACGCGAAAGTTTTTAAATTATAAATAGGTATTATGTCTTTGTAAATGTCAAACAATTTGGGACTTGCATTTTAAACGCGTTACCATACCTTTCCGAAAAAAACGAATTTTTCGCGAGATTCTCGCAACGTATTGAGGTTACAAGGTAGCACGGTCTCAGGAATCTGAGGAAGAATCGAGACGTGCACGCAGTGCGAAGAACGGTTGACCGCTCAGCGGATTCGCACGACAGACGCGCTCGACGGTAAGTACTGTGATGCATCAGCGGATACTGGAGAGAGTCGTACGTCTATACTTACCGAAACATGCGCGGATATTGGCGGAAATCGAAAGTGAACAGGCAGTATATACCTAAATCCATTAACACTGTCTTGGATGAAGGCAACGTCACAACAGACCCTCTGGAGTTCCTAAACTCATTGAGTGCTTCAGGACTCCCAGCACACACATTAACCTACATTAATACTATTGTTCTGTGTTTAAGCACTGACAGCCTCGACGCTTCGGGCCTTCCGCCCTACGCGGAGCTCGGCCTTCGGCCTTCGCACTTAGACACTTATACTATTGTTCTGTGATTAAGCACTGACATCCAGGACGCTTCGGGCCTTCGGCCCTACGCGGAGCTCGGCCTTCGGCTTTCGCATTAGATATCCACACCAAAATTCAACCATTGCGGCTGTGTCCCTGACAAAGCCTCTCTCAATTTTTGCTATCAAAAAAATTCGCGCTCGCTACGCTCGCGTTTTAAACTTTTAAGGTTTAGCCTACTTTGATATAGGTGGCATTCTGGGCACCCTACCGAGCGACTACTACTACGACTTAAGATTGACATCCTGGACGCTTCGGGCCTTCGACCCTACATGAAGCTCGGCCTTCGGCCTTCGAATTTAGACACTTATACTATTGTTCTCTGTTTAAGCACTGACATCCTGGACGCTTCGGGCCTTCGGCCCTAAGCGGAGCTCGGCCTTTGGCTTTCGCATTTATACACTGATACCATTGTTCTGTGATTAGGCACTGACATCCTGGACGCTTCGGGCCTTCGGCCCTATATGGAGCTCGGCCTTCGGCTTTCGCATTAGATACCGACACCAAAATTTCACGTAAACCACTGCGGCTATATCCCTGACATAGCCTCTCTAATTTTTTTTCTATCAAAAAAAAATTGGAGCTCGCTACGCTCGCGTTTTCAATACGATTTTGAAGGTTAAGCCTAATTTGATAAAGGTGGCATTCTGATGGGTACCCTACCGAGCGACTACTACTACGACTTAAGCACTGACATCCTGGACGCTTCGGGCCTTCAGCCCTACGTGGAGCTTGGCCTTCGGCCTTCGCATTTAGACACTGATACCATTGTTCTGTGATTAAGCACTGACATCCTGGACGCTTCGGGCCTTCGACCCTACACGAAGCTCGGCCTTCGGCCTTCGTATTTAGACACTTATACTATTGTTCTGTGCTTAAGCACTGACAGCCTGGACGCTTCGGGCCTTCAGGCCTACATGGAGCTCGGCCTTCGGCTTTCGCATTAGATATCCACACCAACGTTTCACGTAAACCATTGCGGCTGTGTCCCTGACATAGCATCTCTCAATTTTTTTTCTATCAAAAAAAATTCGCGCTCGCTACGCTCGCGTTATTTATACGATTTTAAGGGTTAAGCCCTACTTTAATAAAGATGGCTTTCTGGGCACCCTACCAAGCGACTACGACTTAGGCCATTTTTTTATTTAAGTGTTATTTAATAAATAACACTTAAATTACAAACTTATAATTAAACATTTTTTTACACTGTTAAAAGTAATCCCCGGTACATTACATATATGTAGATATTTAGTTGTGCATACATAAACATAACTGTAAATAAAGTGTAAATACTCGGCCTCAAGTTTTTGACATCTATAATATTCTCCTTTCCTCTAATCTTACTTCTAACTTCTAACTAATATATTATTAGACCTAAATTCGAAAGTTTGTTAGGAAGTATGGATTTCTATGTGTATAATTCTTAATTTTTCATGCTCAGAATGATTTGACTGGAGGACAGAATTGGATGATATTTGCCATGGACATGATTTGGATAAGTACAGTCATGAACGTAAAAATACAAAAGTAGTACTGTATTGTCCGTTATACACTGTACTACTCTGTGTCGTTTAAATCACGTCTAATATTGGAATAAGGGCGAAAAAAACTATTGGTTTTGGAGTGTAGTTTTGTTTAGTGGTACCTACCTAATTGTAAAATATTTTATCTGGACTTCAGTCCGCTAATCGTATCCATCTGTCAACTTTACTTCAAGTTCGGCCTCCAGGGATGAGAAAGAGAAATTAGGGATGAATTAGCTTACTGACACAGACCGAATTCCACGCGGGCGGAGCCGCGGGCACAGCTATATTGGAATAAGGGCGAAAAAAACTATTGGTTTTGGAGTGTAGTTTTGTTTAGTGGTACCTACCTAATTGTAAAATATTTTATCTGGACTTCAGTCCGCTAATGGTATCCATCTGTCAACTTTACTTCAAGTTCGGCCTCCAGGGAAGAGAAAGAGAAATTAGGGATGAATTAGCTTACCGACACAGACCGAATTCCACGCGGGCGGAGCCGCGGGCACAGCTAGTGTATTATATTTTTAGAGCCATAAGAGAGTGTCACAATATTTTTGCGGGCGTTGAAGAGTAACATTATTATTAGGGTTTACTTTACATTGGATATTTCATACCGTTAGTATTAACAACCAAATTATCTTGAACCCTAACTGGCTCAACAGTTAAAGACCGTGACTACCTGTCGGCCTAGCCAAGGTGACGATCGCTTGCGCTTCGTCATTGAATATGCCAACATGCCAATCGCTTACGCTCCGTAGCGATCGAAACGCAATTGTCACTGTCGCACTAATATGGAAGAGTGATAGAGAGATACAAAGCGAAGCTCAAGCGATCGTCACCTTGGCTAGGCCGCCTGAACCGATTTTATTTTGTTGTCGAATTAATTTTTCGTTAGATTTGAATTTAGCTGGTTTGCAGAGCTCATGCATTTACCTACGACGGCCTCCATTGGCCTTTGCGTCTATTGCAGACGATTTATGGTGCAAATCGGAGAGACAATGACCTCTCCAGACTTAACACCGCCTGGGACGGAATTAAGGAAACGCAGGGATGCCCAGCACCTGCATTACCCTCTCGGCTTCACTGTCTTAACCCACAGGAAAGGCGAGCATTGGACACGTATTGACGTGTGGAGGCAGGTCAGCTGCAGGAATCTGCCGCTTATTTTAGGTTGGACCCTATACTCGCGCCTTACGGTAACTCCATTCCGGGATTTAATTTTGGAGTATCCTTCTCCTAGATGGATTGCAAGCCAATGCTAAGAGGTCCATCTCCCCTGTGACGAAACAGCTTTTTGCTTCGTTTGTGGACTTAGTCGCCTCGTACGACACCCTTATCCCATGTGACGGTTGGCGCTATTCTAAAGCCGGCCACCACACGGCAACGACACCCTAACATTGCAGTAATATCCCCTATTCGCTTTGGTATAAAGTTAAAGTTAGGTAGTTAGGTTTAAAATAAAAGTCTGCATGCAAGTATAGGTGATACAGTAAATATTATAAATTGCAAGCTGTCAGCAACGTTTTTTCATAATATTTGAACAGTTTACTTTTTATTCACTTAATAATTGAATACAAGGATAGATTGGGGCCCTGAAACAACGATTCTGATGAAATAGTTATATGCATTTTCAATTATATATAATTGCAGCTACAACAAAAACAGCTAACAGAAGTGTAATAGCAACTAAGTACCTATTAGTAAAATAGGATCGAGTGATATTTTACGTTCCATACAATGTTCTTGAAATTTGGCACGTTCAGTCACAGGGCGGACACGCCATACATCAAAAAAGCGGCCAAGTGCGAGTCGGACTCGCCCATGAAGGGTTCCGTATTTAGGCGATTTATGACGTATAAAAAAAAAACTACTTACTAGATCTCGTTCAAACCAATTTTCGGTGGAAGTTTACATGGTAATGTACATCATATATTTTTTTTAGTTTTATCATTCTCTTATTTTAGAAGTTACAGGGGGGGGGACACACATTTTACCACTTTGGAAGTGTCTCTCGCGCAAACTATTCAGTTTAGAAAAAAATGATATTAGAAACCTCAATATCATTTTTGAAGACCTATCCATAGATACCCCACACGTATGGGTTTGATGAAAAAAAAATTTTTGAGTTTCAGTTCGAAGTATGGGGAACCCCAAAAATTTATTGTTTTTTTTCTATTTTTGTGTGAAAATCTTAATGCGGTTCACAGAATACATCTACTTACCAAGTTTCAACAGTATAGTTCTTATAGTTTCGGAGAAAAGTGGCTGTGACATACGGACGGACAGACGGACAGACGGACAGACAGACAGACATGACGAATCTATAAGGGTTCCGTTTTTTGCCATTTGGCTACGGAACCCTAAAAATGATTTGCGTTTATATGTGTGCGCGGCACGTCTGTACACGCGTCATTGAGTTTCTGACGGAATCTCAGTAGAGCGACTTACGCACACATTCATGTCGCGGCCTGTCGCGGGCGAGGTAATCCGAGTCGGGGCGGGGCGGTGCGTGTCCGTTCTGTATGATAATACTATTACTTATTCTGTGGTTCAGTTGTATGTTAAATATTTATTATGGATTTTCTCCAGCAGCTCGCCACAAGCTATAGCTTGAACGTAACACATCACTCGATCCTATTTTACTTTATTTGTTAAATTAAATAAACATTTAACCTTTTCGACGCCGTGTCAACACAAAACAAAACATACTGACGCCACGTCACCGAAATGTCAAAACTGAAATTGAACTTTATGCATATGCACGTAGGTCTATGTTGCTCTGTGTTGGCGTTGAACATACGGTGCGGATATATCGGTTATTGGCGTCCAAAAGATTAATTCAGGCATAACCCTTATAAGTGTAAGTAACCAAACTGTGTTACCCCTTAAATATCTGTAGGTATATAGCACAGAGATGCCGCGACGGTACCTCCCTATCTCGCCGGTAAAAAGTCGGGTAGTTTATATATCTCGTCGGCGAGATACTGTCACGGCGCGGCGTTTAAGGACATCATGCCCATATCATGCCAATCGCTGACGTTCCTAGTCACAGACATACAATTTGCGCGCGTCATATTAATTCTATGTTCCTAGTGAACGAAACGCAAGAACGCAACTGTCACTGTCACACTAATATTGAAGCATAGAAGGGATCCTATAGAAGTGGTATACGCGTGCCTCCGTGAGGGACAAAACATACACAATGCGACACTATGATTAGTCGAATTTATTTGTTGCCCACTATAATCCATACTAATTTACGATGGGGAATAAAAAAAATGTGAGACTGTGACAAGGACAAACAATAATAACGCTTTCGCTGCTACTCCTACTGAAAGATACATAAGACTATCCCGTTCGGTCATTTCCCCTCACCCCTCATGCTCGATCCAGTTAAAATACTAGATTCATGTATTGAAGAGCCGCGAAGACGCGAACGCGAGTGTGGAGTAGGATTTCAGACAGCGAAATCGACTCCACACTCGTGTTCGCGGCTTCGCACCGCGATTCACGCACATAGTCTGGAGGGGGTGGCTATAGAGAGACACAAAGCGATTCGATAGCGAAGCGCAAGCGATTTTCCTTGGCTAGGCCGCCAGTGATAAGGCTAGGTATACTGTTCCTATTAAACGCGGTTTTCATGGCCCAAACGGCTCTTTTGTCCCTAAAACGACGCACATTGTAATGTGAAACCAATAAATTAACTTAATTGTTAATTAAAATACGTCATTTTTCAGCCGTTCCAATATTTGTTCAGCTTGCACAGCGGGGTATATAAGCCGTTGGTAATCCGTATCATGTCAAAGGCACACCATGAAGCTGTCTATAGCTCTTTTGAGCGTGGTGGTGAGTATAACTTGTCTTATCTCATGTTATCTATATTCATTTTCAATTTTCAAAATCAGCAAAATTTTGCGCTGTTGGAAACCGAGAAAATCTCGCAACACTCTGGAATCCATTTTCAAGCCACAAGGCATAACTTAGCTACTATTAAACATAACAACACTAAATTAATTTTTTTAACAAGCAGATACGTCAGCGAGCGATATTCCAATTTTTATATTACGGGGAAAAAATGAAAAAGTTACGGTTGACGCACGGATTGAGGAGAATGCGGTTTGAAGTCCTGCCGGAAGCGTAACTTTTTCCATTTTTTCCTTTAATATAAAATAATAACACTAACTAAACATAATAACAACGACGGGACTTAATCGCGCAAAATAGTTATTTTCGATACAAGTGCGAAAAAGAGGAAATTCGAAACGAGTGGCGATAAATTAAAACACGGGAGTGTTTTAAATCGACACGAGTTGCGAATTACCTATTCGCACGTGTATCGAACAACGTTTTACAGTACATATGGCACTTTAAAGTTTCGACATACGCACGAAAAGTGCTAATAAGTTTTAGGTAAATTAACCTCCCAGGAGGTCGTTGTGTGAGTAAGAAACATAATAATTTTTTGGACGCCTTTAACTTTTGTTGTTCAATTCTAGCGTCATATTATATATTTTCTAGTATGACGCTTCGAAGTAAGTAGTATGTGTTTTTTGCCCGTCCCGATAGGGCCATGCATTGTAAATTAAGTTACGAATAAGGCATTGGTTGTTAATGTGCTATTTCGAATTTATGTGAGTTAAAAAAATAACTAGAATAAATATTAAAATTATATACTAAAGCGCATTCTACGAGCATCAAACATTATTTTAAAAACAAAACTTCTGCGAGAGACACGTTACATAATATAAAATATATTAAAAACGGGTCACTCACAAACGGATCAAAATACGTGAGTGACCCGTTTTTAATATAACAAAAAAAAAGTATTTAAAAAATTACAGATCACTGCGTTATTATAATATTACTTTAGAATTAGAACCGGGTTTCTTTCCTCTCCTAGTAGTTTACAATAAAAAAATAATCTTAGTCTCTTTTTTAAATTATTAAATGTTTTCCTAACTAAAGGTATAAGAATCAAAATATGATTATTACTTACTGACGAAAAATTGTTTAAAATTAATTCTGCGGTTGTCCAATGATCCACCATTACATACTGTCCACATTTCTTTCTCATTTTACAAGTTTGGGCTATAGTGTCCCCACTAGAGATGTAAGTATACCTATAGATATATATAATTGATAGATCACCAGTTCTTAACGTTTTCTTTTGTTTTTTCAGGCTCTCGTGGCCGTCAGCGGCCTGCCACGTAAGTATTTTTTATTTATTAGGTTTTTTTTTATCTACCTACTTATTTAAAAGAAGCGTTTTATCAAAAAGACATTTATTAGGTACTTAGAATTTTAATAATCGCTTAACCACTTCAATAAATAGTACAAAAAAGCATTGGTGGGCCATTTTATTAAAAGTGCGAAATTACACTTTTTGTTAACATTTGGTAATTTTTATGTTGACTCTACTCAGAATCGCGAGCTTTTTCGATTCTAATAGAAGAAAAAATGTGCCCCAAGATTTTTATTTCCACTCCGTTACCATCATCATAGACTTTGTATGATGGTAACGGAATAGTAGGAGGGCGTTTTTATTTTTGTTGTCCCCTACACTTTTTTTTCAAATTTGGGATTTTTTATGTTATTTCTACTCAGAATCACGAGCTCTTTCTATCCTAATAGGAGAAAAAAAGTGTGTTCTGTACATGTGTGGCATCTCGTCAGTGGTCGGTGACGTACTAAAAGCAAAGAAGTGCATGCACTTCTCTGAGGTGCGGAAACATTTTGTTCGAGATGTCGTCTCTTGTTATATACCTGTAATGTACTAATGTATAATTTATTTACAGAACCAAGGCCAGAGCCCAGTCTCGGAGGATACGAAGAGATCTCCAGTTCCTCCAAGAAGTCTTCGGCTGCCAGCGCGTCCAGCAGCTCGGACGAGAGTTCCTCCAGCTCTGTCATCAAGAAAGCCGGTGGGCAGACCGTTGTGCAGAAGAAGCAGAGCGAACGCGCGCAGGCACAAGCCAGCGCTAGCCGAAAAGACGAAGCTAGCCAAAGCAGTGTCAAACGCGTTGGAGGTAAGTTGAGTTTCATAAGAGCTGGGGCCCGTTTCTCAAAAGCTTGTAACTTGTAATACAAGTGGAAGTCCCTTTCTAACAAACGCTGTATTACAAGTTACAAGCTTTTGAGAAACGGGCCCCTGGTGTGAGATTTGTACTGATTGGACTGAACTATCATCGTCGTCGTCATTGGCCTTTGCGTCTATTGCAGACGATTTATGGTGTAACAAGGGAGGGGGGGGGGGGCAATGGCCAAAATAGGCCAATTATGATCACATGATTTCTGGACCATCCCATATGTAAAAGCGTCGAGAGTTAAATCCCGTGAAATCCGACTACATTTTGTGTTTCTATTTTAGGAGGCGTCGTCGAACTGAGTTCAAGCCAGCGGGCCAGCTCTGCGCAGCAGCAGCAAGATGCTTCTTCTTTTGCCAGAAGTCAGCAACAGATCACCAGAGGCAGGGGTTAGTATTTAAAAACAGCATAAACCACAGGCCTGACAAGAGAAATTTGAACTATCAACTCTCATGAATAGCCAAGTTATTGTTTGGTTGTCCTAAGGCACCATATAGGTGCAGACGCCTAGGTCTATGTCAGCGACCCTTCTGGCCTCGCTATAGTTCAGGCCGAGCGCTTGGACGCCCAGAGCCACAATTTTCTGGCGGAGCCAATTTAATTTTCGGCCTATTTTAATTAGGGATAAAATATAACAATTTTATATGTAAAAGCGTCGCGGGTTAAAGCCCCTGAAATCCGACTACATTTTGTGTTTCTATTTTAGGAGGCGTCGTCGAACAGAGTTCGAGCCAGCGGGCCAGCTCCGCGCAGCAGCAGCAAGATGCTTCTTCTTTTGCCAGTAGTCAGCAACAGATCATCAGCGGCAGGGGTTAGTATTTAAAAACAGCATAATTCAGTCAAAACATATAGCTCAGGACTGGCCTTACGGCACTAAAAATGGTACTAGTTCAGCGGTGTCACTCACGAATTCGAGCCAATCGTGCAGTCTAACGCAACTAGTTGCGACCAATCGCGCGCGTGATGCGAACTCATCAACCAATCGTCTACAGGAAGGTCGCATACAAAACAAGTCCATGACCGTATGACTGGCACCGCGGCAAAACAGGCTGAGTAGCCAACGTGCCAATCGCTTACGCTCCGTAGCCATCGAAACGCAACTGTCACTGTCGCACTAATATGGAAGAGTGATAGAGAGACACCAAGCGATTCGATGGCGAAGCGCAAGCGATTGTCACCTTGGCTAGGGCGGCTGGCCCCATAGACAACGTGCAAATCGCTTACACTCCGCGAACGAAACGCAACTGTCACTATCACTCTAATATAGAAGAGTGATAGAGAGACAAAGCGATTCGATGGCGAAGCGATAGCGATTGTCACCTTGGCTAGGCCACGTTCATTAGAAAGCGGTGGAGTTGACAAACTTGCAAAAATGAAGTTCGGTCAGCAGAAAAAGCTAAATTTTACTTGTCTGTTTTCAGGAGGGCTAGTGAGCAAAAAGTCGGAGAAGAGTGCTAAGCAAGCCTCCTCCAAAAGCGCGTCTGCTGATTCTAGCAAGTCCTCAAGGAGAAGCAGTCGTTCCGGTGGTAAGTGTGGCTAGACATTAAATACTTTCCCATTTTTTTACAAGCTTTTATTCACTTTCACCTCCGTTGTCTGTAATCAAATCTTGCAAGTTAAATTTGATCCACTTTCCGGTTTCCGATTGAGCTGAAATTTTGCATACACATGTAAGTCGGGTGACAATGCTATATTATGGTACCATCGAGCTGATCTGATGATGGAGACAGGAGGTGGCCATAGCAACTCTGTGATGAAACAACACAACCTAATTGTGTTTGGGGTTTTTAGAATTGTCTCGATGAGTATTAGTTGCCTGTCGTAAGAAAAGTACAGTCAGCGATAAAAGCTTGTACCAAAAATGAAATTTTTGCCAAAAACTTTTAACACGTTAACTGTCCCGTGCCCCACATATGGGTCACCGCAAGCCTCTTTTAGAAGGCCGTACGGTTGACAGTTATTAACAGTTGGGACAGTGAACGTGTTAAGAGAGGGTTAACGCAAACTTGTAGTCAGTGTGGTTATCACCAGTTTGGCACTGAAATAAACGCTATCGAGAACGTAACTTACTTTCTAGCATCTCGCTCGTGCTCGCATATTGGTGCGAGTTGGTGCGAGCGACATTGTAAAGAATGTAAATAACGTAGACGTTAGCGTATATGTCAGTTCTGAGTCTGACACTGTATTTCCGGGGGCACACTCCAACTAAAACTTTAAAAGTTTAAAGTTGGGTCGATAGTTAGAAAAAACCCTCGCGTCTAATTTTCATTTATTTTCAGTTGTATATAGGTATATCGTTACCGTCCATTCCATAGGCATATATCTTTAGTACAAAAAATAGCTAAGAATGATCTAGGTAGCCAAGGCATCTAACGAGCAAAATATTAAACAGAAATACGAGTAAATTATCTTATCTGAATAATTGATTAGAAATGTAACCCCCCCACCCCGACGGCCTTACCTTCACATGTCTCCATATAGTTTATTTCCTTCTAATTTCCTGACTTTAACTACTTTACTGATTCTTATTTTTAACTTTTTCTAGTCGAAGAAAGCGAGGAAAGCAAGTCTGCCAAATCAGCCAAGAGGAGCAGCGCCGAGCAAAATGAGCGTAATGAACTCCTCATCCGAGGAGGCAGCCGTGTGGAGAAGAGCTCCAAGAACTCCAAGCAGGCGCAGTCTGCTAAGCAATCGGCTAGCGAACAGAAGAGGTAAGTCACACGGTAGCCGCCGCCTAATCCATCCGAGGCAGCCGTGTTGAGAGCTCCAGGTAGGAAGCAGTGTCTGCTGAGCAATCGGCTAGCGAACAGAAGAGGTAAGTCACACGGTAGCCGCCGCCTACAACCGAGGTTACGCTCTCATTTTAAAGCGACCCACATATTACCAGTTCGGCGGACGATATCAGCCTGTCAGTTGTTCGCAACTGTCACCTTTTACGTTGAACTGACAGGCTGATATCGTCCGCTGAACTGGTAATCTGTGGGCCCCTTAAAACAACTAGGTAATAACAACTGAAATGTGATATGATGGAACATTCAAGTAACATATTCTGATCTATGTCTGGTACTCAAAACATACTCATCAAACTTTGTATTTTTTTTTCTTATGCAGAATTTTTAAAGAATTTAAGGAGGCGATGAAGCTTGAACCGTGTATTTTTTTAAATCTCGATCGTTAAAGGGTTAAAGCTTAATTTTCTTACTTTAGCCATATAGGTATGTTAAAACTTTCTACTTCTTTAGTTGTATGATGAAAATGTTAGAAGAATGTATCCAAATCGTTAACTTGTATATGTTTAATGTCCACGGTAAAGACTCCGGTTTTCTCGGACGTTTTTGACTCACTCAGCTTCCTTAGTAATAAGTACCTAACCGTGACAGATTTTGTCCATAATTATATATTATTTATGTTTTCAGATCATCGAGACGATCTGGGTCTTCATTAGATGAAAGGTAGGTTCGAAACAGAATTAAAAAAAAGCTAATTTACACCAACAAACTATCATTGGCGTTATTCATAAACGGCTGCTAACTTAATCAGTTGATGATCGCTTAGCTGAAGACGGTAGAAGTTGATAAACATTCACAGTAAGATCTTTTGATAAGTAGTCGTAATACATGTATTAATTGATTTAAAAGCGCATTATTACCATGGATGCAGGCCGGGATAAAGAAAATCCACCGACCGGTTGGGTCGATTTATAGTAAAAGTACCTATATACCTACTCATCTAAGGGGTCGATATAGTAAAGAAGGCCTTCCAAAGGATCTACCTCATCTACCCAGGCCGCGTATCCAACGTGCCAATCGCTTACGCTCCGTAGCGATCGAAACGCAATGTCACTGTCGCACTAATATGGAAGAGCGATAGACACAAAGCGTTTCGTTGTCGAAGCGATAGCGATTGTCAGCTTGGCTAGGTCGGCACTTTGCCAGGATCGCTATCGGATAGCAGGAAATTGTTTAGAATGTAAAACCTTGGTGCAAAAATAACGACCTCATACCATAGACGCTCAGTCATGTGGAAACTAGGAAGAAGAGAGACATTGATTTACATGAATATTATAAGATAAGATAAGGCCAGACTGGTCGTCAAATATTTATTATTTTGGTTATTTCAGCTCTAGCTCCAAGAGGTCCAACAGCAAACGAGCCAGCGCAAGTGAGAGCAGCGAAGAGAGAGAGAGAAGGGAGAGGCGCGGGCGCACCTCCGTCGAGGAGGAAGAGAGACGCAGGAAGGCAAGCCGCTCTAAATCTAGCTCCAGCTCTGAGAGCGAAGAGTCCAAGCGTAGGAGAATCTATGGGTCCTCTAAGGTAAATAGCTCAGAGCTCTGTAAATTGCACACCTTCAATTGATTTTACAACCCCTTTGTTGCCCATCCACTCTCAAACCCACCGCTGAACAGCTGCCAGGCGGCCAGATTAATTAATAATAATAGTATGGCACACTAACTAGAGGGATTTCGTTGCTCTATAAATGGCAAACCTATATATTTCCCTAGCTATTAGCTCTTAAACTACTTAATTCGTCAAAGGTTTGGCTCATAACACTGATTAGGTTCAACATGCAAACAGCAACACTCCTAACTGTACAGTGTTAACAGTGTGGGCGATGGTGCATAGGTACCTACCCAAAGTTTTATGATTTGACCCTTTCGCGTACGATGGAGAACTCATTTTCTGTTCACCTATGTATAGTTTGGCCCAGGAGTCCCAGGACTGTCTCATTTTAAACATAGACACATATCAACCTGTCAGTTGTTCGGAATTGTCAACTTTTTGTTCTAACCATCCATCGCCCGCTCTCATCCATCGGCTCCCTGCGACCTTAACCAGTTAGATCGTCGTAACATTTATTGTTGTGGGTCTTTTCTTGCTGTGGTCAGGCTGCAATTGAAGATTTATCAAAACATCTACATTATCTAAATCGAGTAGGTAACTAGTACGCCTTTTAATCACTTTTTCTTGTATATAGGAGACTGAGGAACAACGCAGACGTAAATCATCAAAGCGCTCTTCAAGTTCTGAAGAAAGTGAAGAAGAGTCAAGACGCCGTGTGAAGAAGGGCAGCAAGAACTCCAAGTGTGTATCGATCATAGATAATAACTTTATTTTCATAAACCTGAGTGTTGCCACCATTAAGTATTCAGTCACACACCAAGCAGGCGCAGTCTGCTGAGCAATCGGCTAGCGAACGGAAGAGGTAAGTCACACGGTAGCCGCCGCCTACAATCCATCCGAGGAGGCAGCCGTGTGGAGAGCTCCAGGTACTCCAAGCAGTGTCTGCTGACCAATCGGCTAGCGAACGGAAAAGGTAAGTCACACGGTAGCCGCCGCCTACAACCGAGGTTACGCTCTCATTTTAAAGCGACCCACATATTACCAGTTCGGCGGACGATATCAGCCTGTCAGTTGTTCGTAACTGTCACCTTTTACGTTGAACTGACAGGCTGATATGGTCCGGGAACTGGTAATCTGTGGGCCCCTTAAAACAACATTCTGAAATAACATGAAATGACACATGAGTATTCAAGTAACATAATCTACTATGTCTGGTACTCAAAAGTCTCAAAACATAGGTACGCATCAAACTTTCTATTTTTATTCTTATGGAGAATTTTTAAAGAATTTAAGGAGACGATGAAGCTTCAACCGTGTATTTTTTTAAAATCTCGATCGTTAAAGGGTTAAAGCCTAATTTTCTTACTTACCCATATAGGTATGTTAAAACTTTCTTCTTCTTTAGTTGTATGATGGAAATGCTAGAAGAATATATGCAAATTGTTAACTGGTTTATGTTTAATGTCCACAATAAAGACCCCGGTTTTCCCGAACGTTTTTGACTCACTCAGCTTCCTTATTAATAAGTACCTAACCCTGACAGATTTTGGTCAATAATTATATTTATGTTTTCAGATCATCGAGACGATCTGACACCTCCGTCGAGGAGGAAGAGAGACGCAGGAAGGCAAGCCGCTCTAAATCTAGCTCCAGCTCTGAGAGCGAAGAGTCCAAGCGTAGGAGAATCCATGGGTCCTCTAAGGTAATAGCTCAGAGCTCTATAAATTGCACACCTTAATTGATTTTACAACCCCTTTGTTGCCCATCCACTCTCACACCCACCGCTGAACAGCTGCCAGGCGCCCGGATTAATTAATAATGATAGTATGACACACTAATTAGAGGGATTTCGTTGCCCTATAAATTGCAAACCTATTTCCTTAGCTAGCTCTTAGTGTAAGGCCTGAGTGGACGCTCGAGTTGGGCGTGCAGCGGGGCGGGGCGCGTGGCGTGCATGTTAAACAAATGCAAGCGTATAGGAGCGGCCTTAGTGCACGCTGCTCAAATCACTTGGGAGCTCGACGCCACACGCTGCACGCCCCGCCGAACGCTCCGCTTCGAGCGTCCACTCAGGCCTTACACTTAGACTAATTCGTCAAAGGTTTGGCTCATCACACTGATTAGGTTCAATGTGCAAACAGCAATACTCCTAACTGTACATAGGTGGACCTTATTACAAAAGGTATAGGGCCCACCGATGTACAGTTAACAGTGTGGGCGATGGTACATACCCAAAGTTTTCTGATTTGACCCTTTCCCGCAGGATGGAGAACTCATTTTCTGTTCACCTATGTGATTATTTATTATTTGATACTCTGTCTTTGTATTACGCTAGTACTAGCCCCCAAAAGAAAGGGATGAGTATAATTTTTCTGGTTCTTAAGGGGCCCACTGATTATTAGTCCGCCGGACGATATCAGCCTGTCAGTTGGCGGGATTGTCAACTTTTTGTTCTAACCATCCATCGTCCGCTCTCATCCATCGGCTCCCTGCGACCTTAACCGGTTAGATCGTCGTAACATCTTGTTGTGGGTCTTTTCCTGCCGTGGTCAGGCTGCAATTGAAGATTTATCAAAACATCTACATTATCTAATAAAATTACGCCGTTTAATCACTTTTTCTTGTATATAGGAGACTGAGGAACAACGCAGACGTAAATCATCAAAGCGCTCTTCAAGTTCTGAAGAAAGCGAAGAAGAGTCAAGACGCCGTGTGAAGAAGGGCAAGGATGACGATTGTGATGAGGGCCCAGGAGGTCCGGGCAAACCGGGACATGGAGGTAAACAGCCAGTCCCAGTTAAACCGGGACATGGAGGCAAACGGCCCGTCCCAGGCAAACCGGGACATGGAGGCAAATGGCCCGTCCCAGGCAAACCGGGACATGATGATTGCGATGGCTCTCCGGGAGGCCCAGGTAAGAATGCAATTTTAAGTCGAATAAGTAGGTACATATAATGCGAATATAATAACAATAGTATAATTAATAATACAATGACGTTTAATACTACCTACAAAACTAAAACTACTACTTAAAAAAAGGAAACTAAAAAGTACCAAAGATACTGGCAGCATTTCCTCGGTGAATTGCAACACTTATTCGTTGAGCGAGGAAGCTGCCAGCTCTTTTGTCCCCAGTGACCTTAACCAGCCGTTTGGCCAAATCTGTAAGCAAATTTTGAGCTCACGGACGACGTTTAATTAAATTAATTCAATATTTATGGCACCAACAACTTGCGATGACATCCGTATAATTATAGATTCATTGAATAATACACAGTACAGGAATCGATGGACTAACAATCAAGGTCATTAAAAGAGTACCTAAAGCACACTGTATTGAAACCTTTGACTTTCATAATAAGCATAAAAAGGGGTATTTCCAGACAGGTTGAAAAGATCTACTTAGGTATATTATTAAATCATTAAACCCCTCTATAAGAAAGGATTAGGGTATTTGACACATATTGAATTTTATAACTAAATCTAGTTAAAATAGATAGAAAATGAGCAATTCATCACAATAGCTTGGAAATTTAAAAAATATGTGGGAATAATAAAAAAAATCAAGCCCATATAATTTTTTTTAACTTCCAAATAGGAAAAAAATAATGATACTATTCGATTCCTTACATTTTATTTAAAAAAATATTGTATAGCAACCATATACATAAACGCAATATTACACAGAAAATATTATTGTATACAATCGTGATATAATGGAGAGCTTTTCAGTCGAGTACCGTGTTTAGGCAACGAAGCTTGCTGAGTTGCCTAAGTAAGGTACGAGATTGAAAAGCTTGATTATATCACTATTGTATACAATACTTTTTCTACGAGTCAACAAAAAATACTTAAAACTAGTAGAAGAATCATATATGTAGGTAAAAAAACCAAAAGTATTCAGCTAAGATGCGCGAGCAGCAGCGATACCTTCATACTCGTACGCGACCCGGCCCCCGCGCCCCGCGCCCCCGGCCGGTTGGTCAACGACACCTTCTCGTATCTCATGAGGCCCTGGTACTTGCTCCGCGTTTTCGATTGGTCAATTTCATTATAGTTGACTAAACTGTATCGAAATGAATATTATAGTTGACTAAACTGTATCGAAATGAATATTATAGTTGAGTTGGAGTCCCATAGTGAAAAAAGTATGCGATTTCACTTTGGTATACGAAGTCTTAATTCAAGCATTGCAGTCGACGAGTAGAAAAAAATCGCAATTTCCTTGTTTTACATACAATATCTGGGTGACCGAGCTTCGCTCGGAAAACATAAAAAAACTCGAAAATGCGCGTTTTCCCAGAGATAAGACCTAGCTAGATCGATTTTTCGCCCCCAAATAGCAAATTTCATCGAAATCGTTGGAGCCGTTTCCGAGATCCCCGAAATATATAAATAAATAAATAAACAAGAATTGCTCGTTTAAAGGTATTATACATATATATATATATATAGATTGAAACAGCTTTTAACGTTACATGGTGACGTCACGATGTATTTATTGCCATTTTCTATGAATTGAAGCGTTTCGTCAGTAAAGTGCGTGTGCCAGACTTTGACCATCATTTGTGACTTTTGTATTGCTTTAAGACAAAGAATCCCATACAGACATTTGATCCTCAAAACAAACCTGATCGACTGATACCATTCATAAAAAATTGTCGAATACCCTATTATATTTTCATAATCATAATCATCGCATTTATTCGTGATAAACTAACATACACAAGTACACAACAAACAGAGAAAATTAAACATAAAATAAATACATAGTTTACCACGAAATGCCTCAGCATAATGCTAACCCAGAAGTCAGCGCTGATCTTCCGGCGAGACCATTTGTGTAGACAGAATAACTTCAGATTTACAAGATGAAACGAACTCTCATCTATATGTCTATAACTAACTCAAAATATTTACTAACCAGGTCATCCAGGCAAACCAGGATACCCAGGCACTCCAAGCAAACCAGGACGCCCAGGCACTCCAGGCAAACCAGGACAACCAGGCACTCCAAGCAAACCAGGACGCCCAGGCACTCCAGGCAAACCAGGACAACCAGGCACTCCAGGCAAACCAGGCCAACCAGGCACTCCAAGCAAACCAGGACGCCCAGGCACTCCAGGCAAACCAGGACAACCAGGCACTCCAAGCAAACCAGGACGTCCAGGCACTCCAGGCAAACCAGGACAACCAGGCACTCCAAGCAAACCAGGACGCCCAGGCACTCCAGGCAAACCAGGACAACCAGGCACTCCAGGCAAACCAGGCCAACCAGGCACTCCAAGCAAACCAGGACGCCCAGGCACTCCAGGCAAACCAGGACAACCAGGCACTCCAAGCAAACCAGGACGCCCAGGCACTCCAGGCAAACCAGGACAACCAGGCACTCCAAGCAAACCAGGACGCCCAGGCACTCCAGGCAAACCAGGACAACCAGGCACTCCAGGCAAACCAGGAAAACCAGGCACTCCAAGCAAACCAGGACAACCAGGCACACCAAGCAAACCAGGACGCCCAGGCACTCCAGGCAAACCAGGACAACCAGGCACTCCAGGCAAACCAGGACAACCAGGCACTCCAAGCAAACCAGGACGCCCAGGCACTCCAGGCAAACCAGGACAACCAGGCACTCCAGGCAAACCAGGACAACCAGGCACTCCAGGCAAACCAGGACAACCAGGCACTCCAGGCAAACCAGGACAACCAGGCACTCCAAGCAAACCAGGACACCCAGGCACTCCAAGCAAACCAGGACACCCAGGCACTCCAAGCAAACCGCGACAACCAGGACATCCAGGACACCCAGGACTCCCAGGAGTCCCAGGACACCCAGGACTCCCAGGACACCCAGGACACCCAGGACTCCCAGGACAACCAGGACACCCAGGACTCCCAGGACAACCAGGTGAGAAACAAGGGCTAAAATTAAATAAGTAAAACTATGGAAACTGATTATTCATTTAGGTACTTATTTATTTTATTTAAACTTTATTTATTAACTTTAAAATTTTACAAATGGCGAAGCTAATGCCATCAGGCATTGTCTACCAGTCAACCATTGGGTCAAAGAGGTCCAGTCAATATTACCCTATTACTAATTACTACATTAGAATACAAAAAACGAGTGTTAAGAATTTCCACTTTTTCAGTAATATATAGATATACAAATATGAAGACAGAATAACTTAAGATTCACAAGATGAAACTAACTCTCTGCTATTTAACTCAAAATATTTACTAACCAGGTCATCCAGGCACTCCAAGCAAACCGGGACGACCAGGCACTCCAAGCAAACCGGGACACCCAGGCACTCCAAGCAAACCGGGACAACCAGGCACTCCAAGCAAACCGGGACACCCAGGCACTCCAAGCAAACCGGGACAACCAGGCACTCCAAGCAAACCGGGACACCCAGGCACTCCAAGCAAACCGGGACAACCAGGCACTCCGAGCAAACCGGGACAACCAGGCACTCCAAGCAAACCGGGACAACCAGGCACTCCAAGCAAACCGGGACAACCAGGCACTCCAAGCAAACCGGGACACCCAGGCACTCCAAGCAAACCGGGACAACCAGGCACTCCAAGCAAACCTGGACACCCAGGCACTCCAAGCAAACCGGGACAACCAGGCACTCCAAGCAAACCGGGACACCCAGGCACTCCAAGCAAACCGGGACAACCAGGCACTCCAAGCAAACCGGGACACCCAGGCACTCCAAGCAAACCGGGACAACCGGGCACTCCGAGCAAACCGGGACAACCGGGCACTCCGAGCAAACCGGGACAACCGGGAACTCCGAGCAAACCGGGACAACCGGGCACTCCGAGCAAACCGGGACAACCAGGCACTCCGAGCAAACCGGGACAACCAGGCACTCCGAGCAAACCGGGACATCCGGGCACTCCGAGCAAACCGGGACAACCGGGCACTCCGAGCAAACCGGGACAACCAGGCACTCCGAGCAAACCGGGACATCCGGGCACTCCGAGCAAACCGGGACAACCAGGCACTCCGAGCAAACCGGGACATCCGGGCACTCCGAGCAAACCGGGACAACCGGGCACTCCGAGCAAACCGGGACAACCGGGCACTCCGAGCAAACCGGGACAACCGGGAACTCCGAGCAAACCGGGACAACCGGGCACTCCGAGTAAACCGGGACAACCGGGCACTCCGAGCAAACCGGGACAACCAGGCACTCCGAGCAAACCGGGACAACCAGGCACTCCGAGCAAACCGGGACACCCAGGCACTCCGAGCAAACCAGGACATCCCGGCTATCCAGGACAACCAGGTAATCCAGGACTCCCCGGACAACCCGGCAATCCAGGACAACCAGGAGGCCCGGGTCAACCAGGAACTCCAGGACAGCCAGGACACCCTGGCTATCCAGGACAACCCGGCAATCCAGGATATCCCGGAAATCCAGGACACCCCGGCTATCCAGGACAACCAGGTAATCAAGGACACCCCGGCAATCCAGGACAACCCGGCTATCCAGGTAATCCCGGAAAACCAGGAAAACCAGGCAAAGCAACGAAGAAAACAACAAGCTCACACCAAGAGTCCGGTACTTCATCTGGAAGCAGCTCATCCCAGAACGAGGATACTACTGATGCCAAGGGTAACAGGCGCATTAAGACTTCAAACGCTAGTGACAAGTCCGACAGCAACAAGAAATCCTCTCAAGCTCAAACTGTTATCAGGAAGTCCGATGGATCAACAATCAAGAAATCATCCCAGGCCGCCAGTGAATCCGACAACAAAGCAAGATCGTCCAATATTCGCGAGAAAAAGATAAATGCCGATGGATCCTCCAGTGATAGGTCTGAGAAAAGCGCGTCCAAGTCCTCCCACAAAGCCGCTTCAAGCAACAACCGATTAAAGCAAGTAAACAGAGACGGATCTTCTGTTGAGTCTTCTGACAAAAATGCTTCAAACGAAAACAGAAAAGCTGCGTCTACCAATAAGAAAGTTAAACAAATAAACAAAGATGGCTCGTATCGGGTAGCGTCAGAGCAATCAGCTTCTAATGAAAGTGACAAAGCCGCTTCCACCAACAGGCAAACGAAACAGATAAACAAAGACGGATCTTACAAGGAGGCATCTGAACAATCAGCTTCAAAGCAAAACAGCAAGAATGCTTCTACCAACAAACAATCAAAAGTAGTAAACAAAGATGGATCCTATAAGCAGTCCTCTGAACAATCTGCTTCGAAAGAGAACAACAGGGCTGCTTCCAGAAACACCCAAGTTAGACAGGTAAACAAAGATGGCTCTTATGTTCAGGGCTCAGAGCAATCTGCTTCGGATGAAAGCGATAAGGCTGCTTCCAGAAACATACAAACAAAACAGAGAAACAAAGACGGATCTTACAAGGAGGCATCTGAGCAATCCGCTTCAAAGCAAAACAGCAAGAATGCTTCTACCAACAAACAATCAAAAGTAGTAAACAAAGATGGATCCTATAAACAGTCCTCTGAACAATCTGCTTCGAAAGAGAACAACAGGGCTGCTTCCAGAAACACCCAAGTGAGACAGGTAAACAAAGATGGCTCTTATGTTCAGGGCTCAGAGCAATCTGCTTCGGATGAAAGCGATAAGGCTGCTTCCAGAAACATACAAACAAAACAGAGAAACAAAGACGGATCTTACAAGGAGGCATCTGAGCAATCCGCTTCAAAGCAAAACAGCAAGAATGCTTCTACCAACAAACAATCAAAAGTAGTAAACAAAGATGGATCCTATAAACAGTCCTCTGAACAATCTGCTTCGAAAGAGAACAACAGGGCTGCTTCCAGAAACACCCAAGTTAGACAGGTAAACAAAGATGGCTCTTATGTTCAGGGCTCAGAGCAATCTGCTTCGGATGAAAGCGATAAGGCTGCTTCCAAAAACATACAAACAAAACAGAGAAACAAAGACGGATCTTACAAGGAGGCATCTGAGCAATCCGCTTCAAAGCAAAACAGCAAGAATGCTTCTACCAACAAACAATCAAAAGTAGTAAACAAAGATGGATCCTATAAACAGTCCTCTGAACAATCTGCTTCGAAAGAGAACAACAGGGCTGCTTCCAGAAACACCCAAGTTAGACAGGTAAACAAAGATGGCTCTTATGTTCAGGGCTCAGAGCAATCTGCTTCGGATGAAAGCGATAAGGCTGCTTCCAAAAACATACAAACAAAACAGAGAAACAAAGACGGATCTTACAAGGAGGCATCTGAGCAATCCGCTTCAAAGCAAAACAGCAAGAATGCTTCTACCAACAAACAATCAAAAGTAGTAAACAAAGATGGATCCTATAAACAGTCCTCTGAACAATCTGCTTCGAAAGAGAACAACAGGGCTGCTTCCAGAAACACCCAAGTTAGACAGGTAAACAAAGATGGCTCTTATGTTCAGGGCTCAGAGCAATCTGCTTCGGATGAAAGCGATAAGGCTGCTTCCAAAAACATACAAACAAAACAGAGAAACAAAGACGGATCTTACAAGGAGGCATCTGAGCAATCCGCTTCAAAGCAAAACAGCAAGAATGCTTCTACCAACAAACAATCAAAAGTAGTAAACAAAGATGGATCCTATAAACAGTCCTCTGAACAATCTGCTTCGAAAGAGAACAACAGGGCTGCTTCCAGAAACACCCAAGTTAGACAGGTAAACAAAGATGGCTCTTATGTTCAGGGCTCAGAGCAATCTGCTTCGGATGAAAGCGATAAGGCTGCTTCCAAAAACATACAAACAAAACAGAGAAACAAAGACGGATCTTACAAGGAGGCATCTGAGCAATCCGCTTCAAAGCAAAACAGCAAGAATGCTTCTACCAACAAACAATCAAAAGTAGTAAACAAAGATGGATCCTATAAACAGTCCTCTGAACAATCTGCTTCGAAAGAGAACAACAGGGCTGCTTCCAGAAACACCCAAGTGAAACAGGTAAACAAAGATGGCTCTTATGTTCAGGGCTCAGAGCAATCTGCTTCGGATGAAAGCGACAAAGCTGCTTCCAAAAACATTCAAACAAAACAGAGAAACAAAGACGGATCTTACAAGGAGGCATCTGAGCAATCCGCTTCAAAGCAAAACAGCAAGAATGCTTCTACCAACAAACAATCAAAGGTAGTAAACAAAGATGGATCCTATAAACAGTCCTCTGAACAATCTGCTTCGAAAGAGAACAACAGGGCTGCTTCCAGAAACACCCAAGTGAGACAGGTAAACAAAGATGGCTCTTATGTTCAGGGCTCAGAGCAATCTGCTTCGGATGAAAGCGATAAGGCTGCTTCCAAAAACATACAAACAAAACAGAGAAACAAAGACGGATCTTACAAGGAGGCATCTGAGCAATCCGCTTCAAAGCAAAACAGCAAGAATGCTTCTACCAACAAACAATCAAAAGTAGTAAACAAAGATGGATCCTATAAACAGTCCTCTGAACAATCTGCTTCGAAAGAGAACAACAGGGCTGCTTCCAGAAACACCCAAGTGAGACAGGTAAACAAAGATGGCTCTTATGTTCAGGGCTCAGAGCAATCTGCTTCGGATGAAAGCGATAAGGCTGCTTCCAGAAACATACAAACAAAACAGAGAAACAAAGACGGATCTTACAAGGAGGCATCTGAGCAATCCGCTTCAAAGCAAAACAGCAAGAATGCTTCTACCAACAAACAATCAAAAGTAGTAAACAAAGATGGATCCTATAAACAGTCCTCTGAACAATCTGCTTCGAAAGAGAACAACAGGGCTGCTTCCAGAAACACCCAAGTTAGACAGGTAAACAAAGATGGCTCTTATGTTCAGGGCTCAGAGCAATCTGCTTCGGATGAAAGCGATAAGGCTGCTTCCAAAAACATACAAACAAAACAGAGAAACAAAGACGGATCTTACAAGGAGGCATCTGAGCAATCCGCTTCAAAGCAAAACAGCAAGAATGCTTCTACCAACAAACAATCAAAAGTAGTAAACAAAGATGGATCCTATAAACAGTCCTCTGAACAATCTGCTTCGAAAGAGAACAACAGGGCTGCTTCCAGAAACACCCAAGTTAGACAGGTAAACAAAGATGGCTCTTATGTTCAGGGCTCAGAGCAATCTGCTTCGGATGAAAGCGATAAGGCTGCTTCCAAAAACATACAAACAAAACAGAGAAACAAAGACGGATCTTACAAGGAGGCATCTGAGCAATCCGCTTCAAAGCAAAACAGCAAGAATGCTTCTACCAACAAACAATCAAAAGTAGTAAACAAAGATGGATCCTATAAACAGTCCTCTGAACAATCTGCTTCGAAAGAGAACAACAGGGCTGCTTCCAGAAACACCCAAGTGAGACAGGTAAACAAAGATGGCTCTTATGTTCAGGGCTCAGAGCAATCTGCTTCGAATGAAAGCGATAAGGCTGCTTCCAAAAACATACAAACAAAACAGAGAAACAAAGACGGATCTTACAAGGAGGCATCTGAACAATCTGCTTCAAAGCAAAACAGCAAGAATGCTTCTACCAACAAACAATCAAAAGTAGTAAACAAAGATGGATCCTATAAACAGTCCTCTGAACAATCTGCTTCGAAAGAGAACAACAGGGCTGCTTCCAGAAACACCCAAGTTAGACAGGTAAACAAAGATGGCTCTTATGTTCAGGGCTCAGAGCAATCTGCTTCGGATGAAAGCGATAAGGCTGCTTCCAAAAACATACAAACAAAACAGAGAAACAAAGACGGATCTTACAAGGAGGCATCTGAACAATCCGCTTCAAAGCAAAACAGCAAGAATGCTTCTACCAACAAACAATCAAAAGTAGTAAACAAAGATGGATCCTATAAACAGGCCTCTGAACAATCTGCTTCGAAAGAGAACAACAGGGCTGCTTCCAAAAACACCCAAGTGAGACAGGTAAACAAAGATGGCTCTTATGTTCAGGGCTCAGAGCAATCTGCTTCGCAACAAAGCGACAGGGCTGCTTCCAAAAACACACAATTGGAACAGGTTAACAAAGATGGATCCTCCAAGAAGGCATCTGAGCAATCTGCTTCAATCGAAAGCAACAGGGCTGCGTCCAAAAACACACAATTGGAACAGGTTAACAAAGATGGATCCTACAAGAAAGCATCTGAGCAATCTGCTTCAATCGAAAGGAACAAGGCTGCTTCCAAAAACACACAATTGGAACAGGTTAACAAAGATGGATCCTACAAGAAAGCATCTGAGCAATCTGCTTCAATCGAAAGCAACAGGGCTGCGTCCAAAAACACACAATTGGAACAGGTTAACAAAGATGGATCCTACAAGAAGGCATCTGAGCAATCTGCTTCAAATGAAAGCAAAAAGGCTGCTTCCAGCAACAAGCAATCTAAAGTTGTTGGTGCCGATGGGTCCGTGAGGACTGCTAGTGAACAGGATGCCTCTAAGTCCAGCGCAAAAAATGCTAGCTCAAACAAGCAGTCGCGCGTTGTTGGACCCGATGGCAGCAGCAGCGTCAGCAGCAGCAGCGACGCCTCTTCGTCCAGCTCCAGCGCTTCATCCTCATCTTCCACCGTTGAGGAGCAAGTTTCCGATGACGAATGTTAAATAATTAAGTAATTCTACGTTTCAACCCACTTCCGTGTTTAAATTCTTTATAAATTTATTTTTCAAATTACATTATTTTTTGTTCATGTGTGCTTAATTCGAAATAAACGACCGATTGATAAAATCTTTTTGTTTTTTACTACCTTAGTCCTCACCATTCTACCGCCGCACTTACAACTACATATATATACAGTGTGGAAAGTTAACTCGGGCCCTGGAGGGAAACTACCTTAAATCCTTGAGCTAGCTCATTTTACTTAAAGGAGACATTCCTTTATTTTGAAAAAGAAACAAAACTGCATTCAAAGATTTTCTAAAACTCGCTTGCCTCGCCCGGGACTCGAACCAACTAAAATTTAAAAAAACACACACTCTCTATTTTATTATACTAATCGATAGTATTAATACTCAGGATAAAATTTCTCTAACAAACATTTGGTTACTGTTCACTTTTAACAAGTAAAAGACACGTAACAACAACGTTCTGTTATCTCTCTATAACAATCATTACTGGTGTCGTCAAAATCCATTCCGTGTCCGTGAAACGAACAATCAGGTCAGATTTTCGTTTAATGTTTGGTGTGGAATCAAAAGTAATATGGTTGTTTTGGTGCACATTTACGAAGGACATCTGAATGCAGCAAAATACATTGAAATATTGGAGCTTCTACAAAATCAATTAAACCTTCTACCAGAAGAGGAACGAAATAATATCATTTTTCAACAAGATGGTGCACCTGCCCACAACAGCAGAATTGCCAGGGCTTACCTCAATGAACATTTCAATACCTGGATAGGTACAAACGGGACGATTAGATGGCCTGCAAGAAGTCCAGACCTGACGCCCATGGACTTCTTTTTATGGGGTCATGTAAAAAATGTTATTTATGAAACTTGCTATGAAACCGTTCAAGAGCTAAGTTTTGCGGTAGAAAATGTTATTAGGAGCATACACCACAACACTTTGATGAAGGCTACAAGAAATGAATTTCAACGGCGACTAATTTTGTGTAGACGGAACCACGGGGCTCATTTCGAACAATTTATCAGTTAAATAATTTAAGTGTAACAAATTGATAGTAAAATAAAGTTAATGTTAGATTTAACGATTGTTTTTATTTTTAAGACCAAATGTTTGTTAGAGAAATTTTATCCTGAATATTAATACTATCGATTAGTATAATAAAATAGGGTGTGTGTGTTTTTTTTTTTAATTTTAGTTGGTTCGAGTCCCGGGCGAGGCAAGCGAGTTTTAGAAAATCTTTGAATGCAGTTTTGTTTCTTATTAAAAATAAAGGAATGTCTCCTTTAAGTAAAATGAGCTAGCTCAAGGATTTAAGGTAGTTTCCCTCCAGGGCCCGATTTAACTTTCCACACTGTATATACAGGGTGCTTCCTGTAACAGGAGCAATAAATTAAACTGTAGGCTGTACTCCTCAAACTGACCAACATTTGTTCAGCGACATTTGAAAATAACTCATGTTTTGATTTTTATTACACTTTAAAGTTTATTCTAAGACGCAATGTATTGCAAATTTTGTTATGTTTAAAGCGTGACAAGCAACGTCAAACACACTGATGTCAGCGTACATTGAAGGCAATATTTATTTTGTATGAAAAAGAGGAAGTCTAAAGGATTCATAATTTTTAAAAGTTGCTGAATAAATGTTGGTCAGTTTGAGGAGTACAGTCTACAGTTTAATTTATTGCTCCTGTTACAGGAAGCACCCTGTATATATGTGTGTCGTTTCCAAGCAACAAGTCCCACTTTGTCGCATGCCATAATTATAAAGATACAAGCAAATCTCGACCCTATGTTGACTAGATCACTAGACTTCGACACATACAGTAATGAATTAGCTATTTATACAAAGCTTGTCAAAATTCGTACAATATTCAAATATACCACTACGTCCACTCCGTGAATAAGAATAAGAATGAAGAGAATAAGTTGGATGGAGAAAAAACGAACGAAGAAGTGCTGCGAATTGTTGGAGAGAAGAGAAACCTACTGAGGACCATAGAGAATAGACGAGGCAGAATGATAGGTCACTTGATAAGACACGACACTTTCTTTAAAACTATATTAGAAGGCAAGATCGAAGCTAGAAGAAGAAGAGGAAGACCACGAGCAAGCTATACACAACAACTAAAAACAAAGGCAAATGTCGTGTAGAGATAGGGCGAACGGATCTCTATTGTTTCCCAAAAAGTTTTAAGTCATAATCTATTGTTTGCCCGCATTTTCGTTAGTCGTTTATTTGGTTCAGAAACGCGTCACTTTTCAGGATTGCCATTAAACAAACCTAACCTAAGGGGTCCCGTTGTTTCACATAAAGTTTTAAGTCATAATGTATTGTTTGTCATATTATCATTAGTCGTAAAACTGAAACCGTTAACATTTCTGGATTTTCGTTAGGTTATCCTATAGATAGGACAGAAAGGTTAGGTTTGTTTTATGGCAATCCTGAAAAGTGACGCGTTTCTGAATTAAATTAATTATGACTAGAGTCTGGCTACTGAAATATTACACAAATGTTTGGCGGGAAATTTCAAAAATCTTGGGCTGGTCACACTTTCTATAGTAGGAATTATAGTTTTGATAAGTACTAGAAAATATTTTTGATATTCTGTGCACACGTAAGGTACCTTAAGGATATAAGTTAAATATATGTTGACGTGCACTCAAAGTCAGCCCACATAATTTCTACCACTATGTAAAGTACAGTCAACGATAAACACATATATACCATTGTAACAAGGCGAAAAATGAAATGTCCTTTCGTAGGGAAAATTGTGCGATAAAATTATTACACCTATCTATAATATCATTAACTTTTGACAGTTGATTTTTTGTTATGTTACCTTCAAACCTTGATTTCCCTTTTTTAACTAAATATTTTCTTATTACGATTAACTCTTCGTAACATTTCAATAATTCATCTGCCATCACAAAATTATACCTACTACTTTAATATACCTAAGTGTTTTAACTTACATTGGCGTCACATTACTGTCCTTAATTTGCTTCATATGAAACTTTGTTCACTATATCACTTAGCAACAGTTGTTTCTCTGTCCGTTGAATTGTATCACAAAAGAAAATCCGATACACACACTACACGATACACGTTATCCGTTAACACTTCACTCAAACACTTATAGGAGCCGTACGAGCAGCACGCTGCAGTTCAGCTAGAGCGACTTCCTGGCGCATCCATTTCTTGTGGGTTTTCTTACACCTTCTGTACAGGGCGTAGCCTCCTCCAATGACGAATAAGACGAGCATTATACCCAGGATAATATTAGTGGTACTTGCGTGGAATCGAAGTTCTTCGGTGCCCGCAGAAGCCTTATTGTCACCTCCGGCCGCAGTTTGTGCGATGATAACCTCTTCTTTTGATTTTGTAGCCCCCATGATGAAACTTTGAATCAGCAACAGCGTAACCACTTAACCGTGAAAAACAGCATTACATTATTTAATTGTTCTATTAATCGTCCACTTGAGCTATGTTTACATTGTAATTAATTGAGCTCTCAATATCACTCGGTGACTGACCGCACGCGCGACACCGTATATGGCAGGATCGCCATGTAAGGTGAGGATTCGGAGCTGAGTACAAACAAGTGTTCAGCTAGAATGATGATTTATTACTGCACTAAATACATGAGTAAATGGTCCTTATATATATCCTATGAACTACGTACATATCTATATCTAGTATACACTACAGTAAATAAGACCTAGCTCGATAATACTATAATATTAATCCATCACCAAAAAAATTACATAAGTAGGGTCATTGTGCTAGTTTCCGTCCATGCTCTAGTTTTCGTCCACATGACAGATTAGCAAATAACATATTTGATATTTAATTTACTACTTGCCAAATACATTTTTTATGTAGATAGATATATTGTCTCGACATTAAGGATTGTATTAAGTCCAAATTTGTGCAGCAATGTAGATTTATATTCAATTTCGTCAAGTGGACGAAAACTAGAGCTGGACGAAAACTAACGCACCTACTAGGTACTATGCCAAATATGCTAAATGCTAAGTATCAAAATATTTATAGAGCACCAACCTCCTAATTTGTTTACATTTGAGTAGGACTTGTAAACATTGCAGTTTTTCGTTATACAACGCTACACGTCGACTTCGCACATTGTCGTAATTATTTACGAGCTTAAATTATAGTATGCACATGCAGACCTCACTCAGTATAGACACTGTTAAAATTATTTAAAATATACCCGTTATAAACCGCAAACAATTTGAATGATTTGAATGAACGACATACCTAAATTGACAACTGAGTTTTAGCTTTTTTTTTAATCATAGACAATTGGTGATACCACAACGAAATATCTATCAACAATTTTTGGCTAGCCAGACTCTAACGAAAGTTCGGGCAGACAATACATTATGGCCTAAAACTATTTGGGAAACAATAGTGACCCCTAACCTAACCTATCTATAGGATAACCTTACGAAAATCCTGAAATTTCCTCACGATGTTTTCCTTCACCGAAAAGCGACTGGTAAATATCAAATGATATTTCGTACATAAGTTCCGAAAAACTCATTGGTACTGTTAAGTAAAGTCCGTCAACCAAATCTTGTCAGTAGTAAAAGGCGGCAAATTTGAAAAATCGCGGGTTAGCAACACTGTGTTCAAATAATTCCAAAACGCGTGTCATCTGTGTTTTATCTGTGGAATGTGGATCGTGAATGACAGCCGTCACCTTATTTGTTTTCATTTGGTTTTCATTCTGAATCGTTTCTGTTTCAAGAGATATTTGTGCTGTCACCATTAAATACCAATACATTAAATAAGAATAAGCAAAGCTAAGGGGCCTACAATGTACAATCATGCTCGTTGATGGTAAACATTACTAAAAATTGAGGTTATGACAAGTACTGGAAGAAATCTTTCGAACTTTTAAGATTATGTTCAGTGTTTTTGTTTTAGGGTTAAAAGGCATAAATAAAATTAAAACGTATGCCTAAATCTATCCAGCAAGACCATAAATTGTGTCCTGGAAACCGTCCATAGGCCCACATGTCTAATTATTTTCAGCAATCAGTTGTGACTATTTACAAAGGTAAACCTTTTAAACAGTATTAAGAGCCTTGATTATATCGCCGTTCTTTCGCAATATCTACCTAATCCATACATGTTTGTTGCAGGATTAAATCTTACCCAATATAAGGCGTTCGTAGTAGGTAGTATCTCTTCAGACAATACTTACCTATGGCGGTTTATGTACGTGTACAACGCAACCAAGTCGAAAAATAAACTTATTATTTAAAAATGTAACAAAAATATTGAGAGCAATGGAACAGATTATTCTTGTAAAAGTTGTCATTATGTTAATCATCAAGAAAATAGATTATGTAGGCTAATTTGATTCATGCACTCAGTTACTGCACATATGTACCTATGGGAAATCCTAGTTTATACTTGCTGAAGTAGGGATGTATCTATTTAAAAGAAGTTTTAAGTCGCTGTACATACCTGTTTGTTCAATTACTTTAAAAGAAGTTTTAAGTCGCTGTACATACCTGTTTGTTAAATAAAAGAAAATAATTTATTCAGCATGCATATGAAGCACTAGTAGTAGTAACTTAAATTACACATTTTGAAACAAATCTGTTTTATGCTTAAGATGCAATAGATTACTACAGAGTATTATGCTTGGTTGAAGTGACCCGGTAACATTGGTAACTTCATTATATTTTTTCAATTAATGACCTGAATTATAGTGTAAGCTAAAGTGACCCTTATCTTATTTACCTTTAAATTAAATAAACACCCAAATATCAGTTGTTTTATTTTTAATATGTATATTGTACAATATATACCAATCAAAAAAATTACACATTCATCCAGAAGAGTACACTAATTTACATTAACAAGTGGCATATTATATTGTAAATAACAAATATATGCACTATCTAATTATCTGCATTTTAATATGATTTTATTTTAGTAAACTTAGAAGACATAGATAGGGAACAAAGAGAATATAAGCACTACGATAGGGAGTTGTTTTTGATATCTTCAAATTTGTTCATCATTCTGATTAACATTGTTTTAACATCGCTTTTAAATTGTCCGTCCATGTTTCAATTTTTTTCAATAAACCGCGAGTGACAATTTGAATTGAAGTACGCAGGGCGCGCTCAGCGGAAAAAAAAATTTTTGGTTCGATGTACATTGCTGCTTTTCTTAGCGCAATACTGCTCTTTGAGTGTTGCCCTTCTTTAGTTTGCTTTACATTGCTACTGACAAGATTTGGTTGACGGACTATATGTATACCTAGATTTAATACTGGCAGGTTAGGTATTAATGTTATAGTCCGTCAACCAAATCTTGTCAGTAGCAATGTAAAGCAAACTAAAGTAGGGCAACACTCAAAGAGCAGTATTGCGCTAAGAAAAGCAGCAATGTACATCGAACCAAAAGATTTTTTTTTCCGCTGAGCGCGCCCTGCGTACGTCAATTCAAATTGTCACTCGCGGTTTATTGAAAAGAATTGAAACATGGACGGACAATTTAAAAGCGATGTTAAAACAATGTTAATCAAAATGATGAACAAATTTGAAGATATCAAAAACAACTCAAGTGCTTATATTCTCTTTGTTCCCTATCTATGTATCCCTATCTATAATATGCCACTTGTTAATGTAAATTAGTGTACTGTTCTGGATGAATATGACATACCTGTGTAATTTTTTTGATTGGTATATATTGTACAATATACATATTAAAAATAAAACAACTGATATTTGGGTGTTTATTTAATTTAAAGGTAAATAACATAAGGGTCACTTTTCGACTTGGTTGCGTTGTACACGTACATAAACCGCCATAGGTAAGTATTGTCTGAAGAGATACTACCTACTACGAACGCCTTATATTGGGCAAGATTTAATCCTGCAACAAACATGTATGGATTAGGTAGATATTGCGAAAGAACGGCGATATAATCAAGGCTCTTAATACTGTTTAAAAGGTTTACCTTTGTAAATAGTCACAACTGATTGCTGAAAATATTAGACATGTGGGCCTATGGACGGTTTCCAGGACACAATTTATGGTCTTGTTGGATAGATTTAGACATACGTTTTAATTTTATTTATGCCTTTTAACCCTAAAACAAAAACACTGAACATAATCTTAAAAGTTCGAAAGAGTTCTTCCAGTACTTCTCATAGGTACCTCAATTTTTAGTAATGTTTACCATCAACGAGCATGATTGTACATTGTAGGCCCCTTAGCTATGCTTATTCTTATTTAATGTATTGGTATTTAATGGTGACAGCAGAAATATCTCTTGAAACAGAAACGATTCAGAATGAAAACCAAATGAAAACAAATCAAATAAGGTGACGGCTGTCATTCACGATTCACATTCCACAGATAAAACACAGATGACACGCGTTTTGGAATTATTTGAACACAGTGTTGCTAACCCGCGATTTTTCAAATTTGCCGCCTTTTACTACTGACAAGATTTGGTTGACGGACTTTATTAATAATATGTCACAGCGCTAAAAGAAAGGAATATCTGTTTTTGTGTTACAATGATTTCTTTTAATATAATTATAATTTTATAGACGGGTCTCACGCGAAATTTATTCAATTACCTTTATTTACCGACGTTTCGACACAGGTTTCACTGGTCATGGTCGCGGCTAACTGATGTCCCAGCAAAATGTTTCTTTCCAATTCTAAAAAACCTCAAACAGAGGTTGTGTTGCTTTATCACAGAGTTGAATTAGCCTCCTGTCTCCATCATCAGATCAGCTCGATGGTACCATAATATTGCATTGTCACCCGACTAATGTACTACACATTTTAGAAACCGGGAAGTAGGTCAAACTTGCAAGATTTGACCCAACTTTGACCCTTACGTAGTTAGGTGTATCTGTTGATTGTAGTGAAGTGTAATAAAAATATGGGTGCACACATCATACTCAAAAATATGTCCAGAACTATAGGATTTATTTTATAGCTAGTTAGGTATAGCTAGGTAGTTATTATGCACCCATATTTTAAATAGCTTAGAAATATATTAAAAGTGGAAAAATTCACTGTCTCGGCCGAGGCTCGAACACGCGACTCCGGATCACGAGCCCATCGCTCTGTCAACTGAGCTACCAAGACTTCACTCGAGGAGTGAATTTTCCACTTTTAATACACCAATTTCTAAGCTTTAGTGTGTCACAGACCTAAGCCAAGTTCATAATTAAGAGAACTGGCGACGCAGCGGAAACGAACTATTTGGAGCCACTATTGAAGCCACAAACTATCAAGTAAACATAAACATATGAAAGGTTCATTTATTAAGACCCTTAAGGCTAACCCCTTTCATTATAGCTCAACCGGTTAGTAAGATACATGCATCTAAAAATCAGGATTTTTCTCATTGACTTCTAAGTCACCCTCCATGGTGGCAATCCGAGTCATACAGTCTACTGTATGACTCGGATTGCCACCATGTAGGGTTTACGCCATGTTTACGCAATGTGGTCGGGACCGTGAAGTTCGTACTAAGTAAGGAGTTAGCTTTAGCACCGTTGCCTATGTAGATGATAGCCTAGCGATCGGAATTGCCACCATAGAGGGTTTACACAATGTCTGATCGTGACTGTCGCAAGGTGATAGCTTGGAGCTGACCCGGTAGTCGACTGATTTGGTCCGGCGACCTTTTACACTACTCGACGGCGCCGGGGAAGCGACGCTTCTTGTGGCTCCGCGTCACTCCAAGGCAAAGGCATAAATGAAAGAAAGAAAGAAGGAAAATAATTTTATTCAGGACGCTTACCATATTGCTTCAATCTATTAAGGCCCATTTACACGATACAAGATTCTTGAACAAGAATCGGCAATAATTGTATGCAAGTTTTGCCGTTCAATAATTGAATTCAAGAATTGAATCAAAATGTTTACACATGAGCAATAACCAAAATCTTGAATGCAATTATTGTATACAATTCTTGATAGGCAATATTCTTGACCGTATTTCGTTTACACCAAAGACATTTATTGAACGGCAATAATTGCATGCAAGTCTTGACAGGTCTAAACTTCAAGTTGAATCAAGTATGATGTATTGAAGCCATATTGAAGCAAGAATTGAACCGATTTGCATTGGCAGATTTTCATTCAATATTGAACGTTCTTTGTGGGTGGTAAAACTGATAAAATGAGCAAAAATAATTTTAAATTAGGTAGTTCGGAGATAATTAAATTCATAGAAATTTATAGAATTCATCAATGTTCGTGGGACACAGAGAATAAAAATTATAAAAACCGCGAGGCTCGCGGGGTTGCCCTTGCAGCTTTTTCAAAAGAATTTGGGGTAGAAGGTTTTGGTCCCAAAGAAATAACGAAGAAACTTAAGGGCATAAGAACGCAATATCAAGCTCAAAAAAAGAAAGTGAAGGATTCAATGGGAACTGGATCTAGCAGTGCTGATGTTTATAAGCCATATTAATAACTTGTGTGGTACAATTTGATGGACGCATTTTTAACGCTTCTTTTGTTACGTTTTTCTAACAGTCTTTCTCGTAACACAGTTGCTACTATAGCAGCGACAAGGAACACACCTTCGCGTACGGAATTCATGCCGAAAATAAAATATGGATTGGCACTTCTTGTATTCAATTAACTGCACTAGACTTCGTTTACACGTATGCCAGTATTGAATTCAAGTTGCTACTTGAATACAAGAATGTCACGTATGTTTAGATAGTGCAAGTTTTTTGTTGCCTCAATTTTATTGTATTGAATGTTCAAGAATCTTGTATCGTGTAAATGGGCCTTTATTCAATGAATGACTTTGTTGAACTTGCTTGTGCTACAACAGTGGTTTTTGAAGTGAAAACTTATTTAGCGGCGCTGGGCACTTTTTGAGGTGGGGAAAAAATGATAAACTCGAGACAGCGTAAGGCGATCACGTGCCCGTAAGGGGCGTAAGGCGATCACGTGACCGTAAGGGGCGTAAGGTGGCCACTCTTAATGGCATTTCAATCAATAAAGAAAAACTCAATGTTATTTGACATTTATGTTGCGGACTCCTTTTCAAGACTCTTTACCTATGTTCAAATAATTTGACGTTGTCATGGCAGTATGTAAATAAACATGTCAATAAAAAAGTGTGATCTTATTTGAGAATGATAATAATATATAATAAATAAATAGAATACCTCCGCTAAACGTATTTATCGTGTTACCGGGCGTCGGTAACATAGTGAGGTGAGTTTTCACTTCTATCGGCACTCCCGGAGTGCAACCGTTGTTGCTTGTTTTAATGTACTTATTGTTTTCCAAAACACAGTTTTTATTTACACAATAAGCGCGTATCGAATTTGTAATAGCAAGAATAAATTTTAGTTTTCAAATCAACTATGGTCAATACTAATAATTTCCGTACAAAAAGTAATGATCTGGGGGCACGGCAGTGCCCCCGCCAAGTCGAGCAAAACAAAGAGGCACGGCCGTACCATCCTTTTCTCGAAGCGATTCAGGCCATTTTCGACGTCCTGTAATTTTGTGCTGGCTGAAGCTAGAACCCTGAATTTTCAGTGACATACAGGGCTTAACATGCTTAGATATATTCTCAAAAACAGTAAATCTGAACTTGTAGTTTAAGAATTATTGTAACGTCAAAGTTCCTTAGTTTCGACACTGACACACTCACTCACTCACCGATCATCATACTCGATCTCATACTTCGAGCATACCCACAAGCTTCGAATTTTAAACATAAGTAGTTTTCAGCTTATCAAGCCATAGAAAACCTAAAAATATTGCAATATCAGTTACGTTTTAAAGATCTAAGAACTGCATAAGTAAGTTTGTAATCCCATATAAATATATGCTATTACAAAGTTACTGTTGCAGTTCCTACAAATAGTAGGTAAAGTAAAGTAACACTACGATGTACGATGTAAGTATGAATGAAGATGTGTTTAGTTATGATATGTGTATACATAGTATGGGTATGAGTACCCGAAAAGAAGGACTGCCTACAAAAAGAGATGAGATCCCATCAAAAACATTACATGTAAAAAGGTGCAAGTCTCGCAACGCTTTTACTACAAAAAAGTTTTGAGATGTAATGTGAAACCAAGTCGGTTATTTTAATCAGTGCCAGGGGGTGTTAAAACCGTAAGATATCTTTAATTTGTAATACATATAATGACTTGGCAATCGCACATAATGCTTTACTCATACCATACCTACCTACTCGAATCGTATATATGTGTAATGCTCAAACTGCAATTAGCGCTAGCGTTATGTTCAATTAGAATTATTTTTAATAGGTGACGATGATCCTTATGTCATTATGCAGCCTGGCACTGATTAAAATGGTTTCACATTAGATCTCAAAACTTTTTTTAGTAAAAGCGTTGCGAGATTTGCAGCTTTTTCATGTACCTAATGTTTTTGATGGGATATTATATTATTTAGCACAAGAAACAGCAAATAAACAACAACGTCACGCACATTTATCAAATCTTGTCAAGCAAATCTTGTCAGTAGAAAAAGGCGGCAAATTGGAAAAATGTAGGCGAGAAGGGATATCGTCCCATAGAAAATTTGAATTTCGCGACTTGCTTGCTTCTTTCTTTCTTTCATTTATGCCTTTGCCTTGGGGACCTTGGGGTGACGCCGAGACACAACAAGCGTCGCTTCCCCCGCGCCGTCGAGTAGTAGGTATCAAATCTATGGTGGCAATTCCGATCGCTAGGCTATCATCTACATAGGCAACGGTGCTAAAGCTAACTCCTTACTTAGTACGAACTTCACGGTCCCGACCACATTGCGTAAACATGGCGTAAACCCTCCATGGTGGCAATCCGAGTCAGTCAGTGAGAAAAATCCTGATTTTTAGATGTATGTATCTTACTAACCGGTTGAGCTATAATGAAAGGGGTTCCGGTTAGCCTTGTCTTAATAAATGAACCTTTCATATGTTTATGTTTACTAAACTTGATAGTATAGTTTGTGGCTTCAATAGTGGCTCCAAATAGTTCGTTTCCGCTGCGTCGCCAGTTCTCTTCTTATTATTTATTTATTTATTTAAACTTTATTGCACAAAATATATACAACAATGTACAAATGGCGGACTTAATGCCAAATGGCATTATCTACCAGTCAACCATAGGACCAAACAGAGATACCTTCAATTGGTGCAGAGAGAGAAAATATATTGAGTGAGTTAAAAAAAGCAAACTATACTTATAAATGAATATTATTCTTATTCTTATTTTATTTTATTTTTATTTTATTGATAAACATGTTTACATGACTTTACAGCTAAACCAATGCGTCACGAAACTTAGACTAACAGCAATAATACTTATAACAACAACAATTATAACAACAATAATAGCATATTACACTACTGTGATGTTGATGTTATGAACTTGGCTTAGGTCTGTGACACATTACCGCCGAAAATCAGGCCCAATTGCGGAGGCCGCAGCGGGTTATGGCGGTAAGGATGGTGAGGGCATACCGCTCCGTCTCACACGAGGCAGCGTGCGTGTTGGCGGGGACTCCACCCTGGGACCTGGACGCAGCGGCACTCGCTGATGTTTATTGGCGTGTCTCTGAGGCGCGGGCCACGGGGGTCCAACCACCTCTGGAGGAGGTCAGACGGTGGAGACTTGACTCCCGTCGAGTGCTCCTCCAGAAGTGGAAAGAGCGATTGGAGGCGCCAAGTGCCGGCCACTGGACCGTCGAAGCCATCCGACCCGTTCTGGAGCGATGGATCAGAAGAAAGGGGGGGTTCCTCTCCTTCCACCTTACTCAGGTCCTCTCGGGGCATGGTTGCTTCGGGAGATACCTGTGTAGGAGGGCAGGACGGGAACCAACGATGCAATGTCACGACTGCGGCGATGCCGAAGACACGGCGCTACACACGCTGGCCATTTGCCCAGCCTGGGCGGATCAGAGGGCCGCTCTCGTGGCCGTAGTGGGGAGAGACCTTTCCTTGCCAGCAGTGGTAAAATCCATGCTTGGTGGGGAGAGTAGATGGAAGGCGGTGGCCTCCTTCTGCGAGGACGTGATGGTGCAGAAGGAGGCAGCGGAGCGTGGCAGGGAGGAAGATCCGGCCTCTCAGCCAATGCGCCGCAAGCGCGTGGGGCGGCGGCGGTTGGCATACGACCGCCGGTTACCCCCATAAGGGCACTTGTGGGCGGCAGGCCCGGGGACGTCTGTCGCCTACAGAAAGGTCCCTGCGTGGGCGGGCGCGATGTGTACCCAACGCGCCCAATGAGGTGAAGGGGTGATTTCCCCAAGGGTCGGGTCCGAGTCCGGACGGCCGCTGGCGAGGTTGCGGAAGAGTACTTCGGCGTTCCTGGGACCTCGCCCTATAGCAGCGAGGCGGCAACAGAGGGGTTTTAGTGGGTAAACCTGGGGTCTCATTAGCCCACAACAGGGAGTCCCACATAACCATCCCGGCCCGTCCCCGCGCCGGGTGGTATGCGTAAAGCATTTCCCCTCTAATAAAAAAAGAAAAAAAAAAAAACAAAAAAAAAAAAAAAGGTCTGTGACACATTAAAGCTTAGAAATAGGTGTATTAAAAGTGGAAAATTTACTCCTCGAGTGGAGTCTTGGTAGCTCAGTTGGCAGAGCGATGGGCTCGTGATCCAGAGTCGCGTGTTCGAGCCTCGGCCGAGACAGTGAATTTTTCCACTTTTAATATATATATTTCTAAGCTATTTAAAATATAGGTGCAATAATACCTACCTAGCTATACCTTACTCAAAAATAAGTCCTATAGTTCTGGACATACTTTTGAGTATGATGTGTGCACCCATATTTTTTTTTACACTTGACTACAGTCAACAAATACACCTAAACCCCTCTGGGTTGGAAGGTCAGATGGCAGTCGCTTTCGTAAAAACTAGTGTCCACGCCAATTCCTGGGATTAGTTGCCAAGCGGACCCCAGGCTCCCATGAGCCGTGGCAAAATGCCGGGATAACGCGAAGAAGATGAAGATGGAAAGAAAAGTACAGTCAGCGATAAAAGCTTGTATCAAAAATTAAATTTTTGCCAAAAACTTATTTAAAGAAAAAATTGTAAGATGACATTACTGGGACTTTACCTTAGGGTTTTATTAAAACAACAAAAGCCAAAAAAAATATTTTATTGCCATATAAAGCAAAAATAACGTTGAAATTTTTTGACGATTGTGAACCGGATTATATTTAAACAGTCAATAAATTTAAGTATAAAAACTCTAAACATCTGTTACAAAACCTAATGTTTATATTAATACTTTTAGCACTCAATGACTTCCACTTGTTCAGAAGAACTAGATGCAGCAGAAGACTGGCTGGCGTTTGAAGATTTAGAGTTAATCTTCGTCGTGCTACCATCGGCTCCAACTGAAGTCTTACTTGACTGGTTGTTGACTTGGCTGCCTTCATCCACGCTAGCGTTTGCTGTTTCCGAAGTCTTCAGTCTGGAGGAACCGTTCGGGTTCTTCTTAATTAAAAACTGACTTGTTAAAATTAACTTGTTGCTGTCAGACGCGGCTTTGTGAGCCGTCGCGGCGTTGGCTTCACTATTCAAGGATTCCGAGCTACCATCAGCGCTCTTTGAAGTCCCTTGGTTTCTGTTGTAACTCGAACTGCCGCTGCTTTCGGAAGCAGCGTCGCCAGTGTTACGAATGTAGGTGTATCCATCTTCCCCTATAGCCTCGTAGGACCTGTCGTCGGATTTAGATGCCGCGTCGCTCGACGAAGCGTAGTCGCCGGTGGATCTCGTGCTACTTCAGCTACCATCATTGTTTACGTTGGTCATTTTGTTACTGTACGAACCTGAGTTTCCGCTTTGTTTAGATGCTGCTTCTCCAGTATCCGTAATTATTACTGATTCCCCACCTTCCCCTACAGATTGATATTGTTTGTTGTGGGAATCTGATGCCTGTTTATCTGCTGTAGCGTATGGGCCTTTAGAATTAGAGGCACCTGATCCATAAATATTTGAGTAGCTGTTTTGGTTATTGTGATCACCAGAATTGCGATTTTCTTTGGACGCACCTGCTGCCTGATCTATTATTTTGACTGATTCTCCTTTCTTTCCTACTGATTTATATTCTTTGTTATGGGAGTTTGACGCTGCACGATCAGAAGCCAAGTCTTTGGAGTTGGTGTTAGAAAATTGAAATGAAATGAAATGAAAGTTTATTCACGAGAACATATGGTAGAGTCTGTGCGGAAAGAGAAGAGTCGTGGCAGAAACGGAAACTAACATTTTCAATTTTATATGGCAATCAAACCTTTGACACCTGTCTTGTAAAAAGTAAACAAACCTCTGTCATTGTATATTTTTATTAACAAAAACCGCAAGTTTTATGTATAAAATATTTTCAAAACACGATAAAACCGGACACAAACCACAAGGAAAATTATATTTAACATTGTTCGGTTTTGTCAGCGGGAAGAAAACGGCTAAAAGCCGACTATCGACTTACAAAAAATCGCGGAACATGTTTGATGATGTATTTAATATTAAATAATTACCTATTTAATAGACCCCCTAAGTAACTTGTCTCCGGTACATAATCGGTAAGTATATTCATTCAAAATATATTCATTTTCATAAATATGCAGGTTATTGATGATCTTTAAAATAACTGACTAATGGTCTTGATACTTGCCATTTTATGCATCAAAATATATTCATTTTCATAAATATGCAGGTTATTCATGATCTTTAAAATAACTGACAAATGGTCTTGATACTTGCCATTTTATGCATATTTATATGTAATTTTTTTTCAGGATTGAGTAAAAGTACCTACCTATGGTATCTCGAATAAAAGACCGCTATGTAGGTGATATGCAAGAATTTGTAATCTACGTGCCGCATTCAAGCACATCCAATTCAGATAAAGATAGTTATATGAGTGTCCCTGGTTGTTCTGAAGCTAGCTCAAACATAAGTGACTATTTTAATTCAGACTTCGATTACAAAGAATAAAACTTTTTCTAATAAAATATTTCTTTATTTGTAAGTTCGTTTCCTGGGTTCTGTTAGTTACGAAATTATATTTCATATTTAGCAGTGACTTTTCGGCGAAGTAATATATCGTGAGATGCGAGAACCGGACATATAAGGCCTACCTACTTATGCACTATTTTTATATCCCAGATAGTAAAATTACAGTTCTATTGCCCAATTTCTACCCGATCTACCCGGTTTTGTATTAAAATAACTGTTGGATTGCACAGATTAGGCAGTACATAAATGAGACTCTATCTTGTTTGGAACTAAAATGACAGTTGTATTGGGCAGATTCTTAACTAGTTTTAGCAGTTTTGTCAATCGCACTGTCACTTTAATATCTGAGACATAAAAACAAGAGTGTGTATTAAAAAGAAAATTAGTGCCTGCGCTAAATCAGAGGATTGAGTTGACGAGCCGACACCACCACCAGGCTCGGTTTAGTAAGCCGTGGCAAAAACCTGGAGCAAAAGGGATTCAAGTATCATAACCTTTAGTGTCGTACTATAATCACGTGACCAGTCTTGTCAGCATAGCAAAAACCATAAAATAGCACTGGCGCGCCCTCAAATCCCACGACTCTTCTCTTTCCGCACATACTCTACAGTAGATGTTATTAAGTGTACATATTGACCCATGATATGTTCGGCCTTATGGCATGTGAAAATTATATGTATTGACATTGATTGACATCGTTCAAATGCATGTCAAAGGAAAATACGTTACAAAAAGGTATAATAGATAAATAAAGGTATAATAAAAAGGTATAAAGTAAAGGTAAAATACGTTTACTAAAATATTATCAAAATTTAAATTATTAAATACAAACATCAAGTTTCAAGCCTCAATCTACAGTCAGTTAGTCATTTAAATTCAGCGCATAAGTTCATCAAACTATTATAATCTAATTTTCTTATTTATATAAAAAGATTACATTCAAGAATGAAGTCAAAATGAAGTAAAAATTAGAATTTATAATGTCAAAAGTTTACATGTCACAATAAAGTAATAGTTAGAATTTATAATTAAAATATTCATCAATGTTATAAAAACTTGATACACAATATATTTTTCAATATAATATTGAACTCGTTAAATGGTAGCGTCTTTATGTTAGCAGGATTCGTAGCCATCAGTATTTATTTTAGTTTTTTGTTGCGAATGTGATTTCTCACTGTTACTATCTCGAGAGGCACTGTAGGCTAGCTCTTTGGCAGTGATCGAGGAGCCATCCTTATTTATTATCTTCAAAACCTTGTCGCTAGCTGCGGATGAACCTTGGGAATTTCCTACTTGCCTATCAACACTTCTGTCGCTTTCGTATCCACCTTTGCCATCGGACACGGTCTTGTATCCCTTGTGAACGTCGTCGTAAGCTGATTTGTCTGAAGCGCTGCTTCCCTTCTCCTTCTGCACACGCGTTCCGCTTTTACCTTTTACGATTAATTCTTTATCGGTTGCTGCAGATTTGCCCTCGCTGGCGCGGCGATGGTCTCCGTCTAAGCCCCAGCTCGAGTGGCCTCCATGGCCGTCTGATGAAATCCCGTGGTCGCTGTGGGTATACTGATGGCCGTCCTTCTTTTCAGCACTGCTACCCTTCTCCTTCGATGTGACCCTGGTTCCATCCTTATTTATTATCTTCAAAACCTTGTCACTAGCTGCGGATGACCCTTGGGAATTTCCTACTTGCCTATAGCCGCTTGTATCGCTTTTGTATCCACCTTTGCCATCGGACACGGTCTTGTATCCCTTGTGAACGTCGTCGTAAGCAGATTTGTCTGAAGCGCTGCTTCCCTTCTCCTTCTGCACACGCGTTCCGCTTTTACCTTTTACGATTAATTCTTTATCGATTGCTGCAGATTTGCCCTCGCTGGCGTCGCGATGGTCTCCATCTAAGCCCCAGCTCGAGTGGCCTCCATGGCCGTCTGATGAAATCCCGTGGTCGTTGTGGGTATACTGATGGCCGTCCTTCTTTTCAGCACTGCTACCCTTCTCCTTCGATGTGACCCTGGTTCCATCCTTATTTATTATCTTCAAAACCTTGTCACTAGCTGCGGATGAACCTTGGGAATTTCCTACTTGCCTATAGCCGCTTGTATCGCTTTTGTATCCACCTTTGCCGTCGGACACGGTCTTGTATCCCTTGTGAACGTCGTCGTAAGCAGATTTGTCTGAAGCGCTGCTTCCCTTCTCCTTCTGCACAAGTGTTCCGCTCTTATCTTTTAGAATTAATTTTTTATCGATTGCTGCAGATTTGCCCTCGCTGGCGCGGCGATGGTCTCCGTCTAAGCCCCAGCTCGAGTGGCCTCCATGGCCGTCTGATGAAATCCCGTGGTCGTTGTGGGTATACTGATGGCCGTCCTTCTTTTCAGCACTGCTACCCTTCTCCTTCGATGTGACCCTGGTTCCATCCTTATTTATTATCTTCAAAACCTTGTCACTAGCTGCGGATGAACCTTGGGATTTTCCTACTTGCCTATAGCCGCTTTTATCGCTTTTGTATCCACCTTTGCCGTCGGACACGGTCGTGTATCTCTTGTGAACGTCGTCGTAAGCTGATTTGTCTGAAGCGCTGCTTCCCTTCTCCTTCTGCACAAGCGTTCCGCTCTTATCTTTTAGGATTAATTTTTTATCGATTGCTGCAGATTTGCCCTCGCTGGCGCGGCGATGATCTCCATCTAAGCCCCAGCTCGAGTGGCCTCCATGGCCGTCTGATGAAATCCCGTGGTCGCTGTGGGTATACTGATGGCCGTCCTTCTTTTCAGCACTGCTACCCTTCTCCTTCGATGTGACCCTGGTTCCATCCTTATTTATTATCTTCAAAACCTTGTCACTAGCTGCGGATGAACCTTGGGATTTTCCTACTTGCCTATAGCCGCTTGTATCGCTTTTGTATCCACCTTTGCCGTCGGACACGGTCGTGTATCTCTTGTGAACGTCGTCGTAAGCTGATTTGTCTGAAGCGCTGCTTCCCTTCTCCTTCTGCACACGCGTTCCGCTTTTACCTTTTACGATTAATTCTTTATCGATTGCTGCAGATTTGCCCTCGCTGGCGCGGCGATGGTCTCCGTCTAAGCCCCAGCTCGAGTGGCCTCCATGGCCGTCTGTTGAAATCCCGTGGTCACTATGAGTATATTGATGGCCGTCCTTCCTTTCAGCACTGCTACCCTTCTCATTCGATGTAACCCTGGTTCCATCTGCTCCGATTGAGGAGTAGCCTTTGTCTGATTGGGCAGACGCAGCGTGACTGCTGTCTGCGTAGGTCCTGCTCGAGTCAGTGATTGACTTACGTGAGGGGAGCGGCGGCCGAACCGGTGAAGCTATAAAAAAATAATTATTTAATATTTCGGTCCCTTTGAGTTTCAGGGATCTAAAATTGCCAGTCAAGAACGGCCTTCAGGTTTTAAATTTACAAATGTGACAGCCACTTTCGTTTTCTGGGACTCAAGGAGTTACAAGCTTTAATTTAACTTGACATCATTCTAGGGATTGACAGGGCAAGCTATGATGGTGCCCACTGCTATACTTTTACTTCAACCGGCCAACCCCATGAAGGTTTCCAATTTGAGAATGTTCTGTACCATGCACATTGTTTGGTTAACCTGGTGTAATATAGTTGGTCAAACCAAATTTGTCAGTAAATAAGAACAAAAAAACTATATTCATCCTTTTATTTTGGGTGCTAGTACTAGTGTAAGACAAAGATAGTATGATTCTCACTGTCTATGTCTGAAATGAGACAGTCCTTTGACAAACTATAAATACTCACTTGGAAAATATACTTGGTCAACCAGATCTTGACAGTAGAAAAAGGCGGCAAATTTGAAAAATGTAAGCGCAAAGGGATATCGTCCCATAGAAAATTTGAATTTCGCGCCTTTTTTTACTGTCAAGATTTGGTTGACCAGCTATAGTATGATTTTCACTGTCTATGTCTGAAATGAGACGTCCTTTGACAAACTATAAATACTCACTTGGGAATGCTCCTACAGCCACGAAAACCTTAAAAACAAACAAACAAAATAATTTAACTTTAATTATATGTAGAAGTTTGAAGACTCCTCCCTAAATTCCGTCATAGGTAGGTATGTTCATTCATTTTTTTAAATTATGGCAATATGGATTAATGAGCCAAATACAAAGGAATTATTCACAAGGCTAACTACCAAGATGGCGCTCGAACCGAAAGTCCGTCGTAGATATATGTTTTGTGATAAATAAATTGTCAACTTTTGACAACCGTATCTGTCGCAAATTCTAGTCATTTTATGCAATAATTTGCGTTGACGTAAAAAAGTGCGAGAGAGAAAATTACCTACTATAATTATGTGCGACAGGCTCGGAATTATAAACCAATTAGATTATTACCCCGAGTGCGACAGGTGTGCAATTATAATCGCTTTTACAATAAAATTAACTGAATTATAATCCGATATAATTTTAAATATCTGGGTGACCGAGCTTCGCTCGAAAAACATATAAAAACTCGAAAATGCGCGTTTTCCCAGAGATAAGACCTAGCTAGATCGATTTTTCGCCCCCGAAAACCCCCATAGAGCAAATTTCATAGAAATCGTTAGAGCCGTTTCCGAGATCCCCGAAATATATATATATATATATATATATATATAAATAAACAAGAATTGCTAGTTTAAAGGTATTAGATTATCAAAATGACAAGAGTGATAAGTACATAGATATCATAGATGGTAGGCTCCTAGTATAATCTAACTGTAATAGGTTGCCTTATTAAAAAGTTGCTCCAGTACATGGTTGCCTAGATTTTAATCGATTAATCTAGGTAACCATGGACCTGACCAACTTTTAAAAAGCGGCCAAGTGCGAGTCGGACTCGCCCATGAAGGGTTCCGTATTTAGGGAATTTATGACGTATTAAAAAAAACTACTAACTAGATCTTGTTCAAACCAATTTTCGGTGGAAGTTTGCATGGTAATGTACATCATATATTTTTGTTAGTTTTATCATTCTGTTATTTTAGAAGATACAGGGGGGGGGGGGACACATTTTACCACTTTGGAAGTGTCTCTCGCGCAAACTATTCAGTTTAGAAAAAAATGATATTAGAAACCTCAATATCATTTTTGAAGACCTATCCATAGATACCCCACACGTATAGGTTTGATGAAAAAAATTTTTTTGAGTTTCAGTTCTAAGTATGGAGAACCCCCAAAATATTTTTTTTTCTATTTTTGTGTGAAAATCTTAATGCGGTTCACAGAATACATCTACTTACCAAGTTTCAACAGTATAGTTCTTATAGTTTCGGAGAAAAGTGACTGTGACATACGGACGGACAGACGGACAGACAGACATGACGAATCTATAAGGGTTCCGTTTTTTGCCATTTGGCTATGGAACCCTAAAAAGGCAACCTATTACAGTTAGATTATACTTATATATGTCGGGGTATCGGGAGGCCGAACAGGCGTGTCTGGCATATTGATGTCGCGTGGGCGTGCACGTGCAGGTTTTCACCAAATAATAATCTCACGATACAATCAAAACACTGTATTTCTTATTTTAATTGTCAAATACCAAAAATATTCACGGATTACAATAATAAATCACGATTAAGAGCCAATGGGTTTGCAAGCGACCATTCCGTGCGGGGCGCTGTCATCGAATGACGTCCCGCGCCGCCATGACACTTACAACTCCATTCGGGACTACCCGCTCTTAAAATAAATCAACTTGTCAGTGTCAATAACAATCACAACTACCCGATCAATTTAACAAATTTAAAAATAATCGAAATAAATCAAGCGCGCGCCGTTACGGCCGTCCTGCATCATCACACGTCCTCGTGTGTATCGTCTCTACTCTCAGGCTCATCTGTAAACAAATAAACCACCAATATACACACAGCAACCTGCTCGGTCATTCTGACCGCTGTACAACATTAACACTGAACTTACTCATTCAACCATTAGGAACTGACTAACATATTATTCTTTCGATTTCCTTATTTCCACCGTAACAACTGGCAATTGTAGCATGTATCACCAAAAACAACTTATGCAACCAATATACCAAGTAGCGCCACCAAGGCCAGACTAATGCCACTAAGGCCACTAATGTCACCAAGGCCACTAATGCCACCAAGGCTAACTAATGTCACCAAGGCCACTAATGCCACCAAGGCTAACTAATGTCACCAAGGCCACTAATGCCACCAAGGCTCACTAATGTCACCAAGGCCACTAATGCCACCAAGGCTAACTAATGTTACCAAGGCCACTAATGCCACCAAGGCTAACTAATGTCACCAAGGCCACTAATGCCACCAAGGCTCACTAATGTCACCAAGGCCACTAATGCCACCAAGGCTACCTAATGCCACCAAGGCCACTAATGCCACCAAGGCTTACTAATGCCACCAAGGCCAGCTAATGCCACCAAGGCTAACTACTGCCACCAAGCCAACTTTTGTTACCTTTATCAAATAATGCCACTGAGGCCAACTAATGACACCAAGGCTTACTACTGCCACCAAGGCCAACTATTATTACTAAGGTCAAATAAGGCCACTTAGGCCAACTAATGCCACCAAGGCAACAATCTGACATTTAAGCTGCTAATCGCCACAAGACTACCATATTACTCAAGTCTTTTACTATAACACACAACACAACCCAACATACAAAAACATCAACACCACTTGTTTGTATTCACCAGCGCCGTTAGGGCATCCTGACTCTATACGAGAACTTACGGTTGTTTCTAACGCGGTATTTAACTCTAATGAAACATAAAAATCGAGCATTCGTCGTAAACGGCCCCTTTAGCACGAGTACGGCCTGTTTGTTTAGGCTATTACGTTATGGGTCGTACAGAAATCTTTAAACTCCTTTCTAGAGAAACACCTACCTTTCTCTGCTAAAATCGGCTAATCAGTTAATGTCTTGCCTAGTTTTTTTCAAACTCCGGTGTCAATCTATAAAGAAGGGTCGCTCTTCTTTTTTTTTGAGAAAATCCAGGTACTACCTGCCTAAAATATGAGGCCGGATCAATAAATTGTCTTAACTGCGTAACTGTTTCGGGTGGTGCAAGTTCTGTTAACACTGATTTTTCTGGGATTAGGCCGTATTTCACCCGCAGAATCGTGATAGCCCAAATATTATACCTCATTCTTCAGGAAAACGCATTTCTTTAAATTTACTGAGGAACCGGCACTACTTAAACCCCTAATACTTGGCGCATCTGAGCTTTCCGCTACTGTATGGGAGGGAATAATGACAACATCCTGAGATACTACGGCAAACATTTCACATGAAGGACCTGGAAGATGCCTTATTCATAGCACGTTAATACACTGCAGGCGTGTTTTCTGAGACCAAACGGACAATTCAACGTACGATATTTGAACTGCCCGTCCGGTGTCACGAAACTAGTCCGCTCTATCGAGCCCTTATGAACTGTTATCTGATGGTACCTAATTGCCATGTAAAATGAGGCGGGAAAATGGGGAACAACGAACAACTTTCTCGAATCATGCCCACGTCCAAAAGATCTTTAATTTTATCACGCACTACTTCCCTCTGTTCTAACTCAGAATGATCTGCGCTTTCTTCGAGCACCTATCGTCAGAATTAATGTTTTGGAAACCATTACCTTTAGGGCCTACTTCACAAACCACTACCGTCTTAATTTTCTTAACAATAACTTGATTCTTAGTAATCTCTACTGAATACACTAACGCCAATAAATCTCGCCCCATTTGGATAGGCTAAACTATGAAAACATCAGGTAACCCCTGTATATTGACCGTGGCTAATATTGGAATATTACACTGTAAACCATTATCAGAACGTTTATAACGTTAAGTAAGTTTAATAAAGAATAACTAAGAGCTACACTTTTTGTAATTAGAGAGCATTCAGCGCTCGAATCAAAACAGAATGATTACTTCTCACCGTGATTAGTAGAGAGCTGGTCTGAAGCTTGCTCGATGGTGCAGATATTCTCTCAAGGCTCCACAACCGCTTCGCTTGCTTTATCTTCTTTCTTCGTGCAGCGCGTCGATATGTGTCCTTTCTCGCCACAGGAGAAACACGTAAGCGAAGATGGTTTAACCGGAACATCAGCAGTATTCTTCGATGTCGATGCACGAGTTGAATCACTTTCAACACGGCAATCGATTGCCACATGACCTGGCTTGTTGCATATGTAACACTTCCTTAATGAATCAACTCGGGGTCTTTTAGGATCATTTTGTGCCAATGGCTTATCCTGTGTCGAAGGCCCTCTTTTACGATAAGTATAGGCCATCAGTTCTTGTTGCATTTTCACTCGCGTATCGATTTCCGTAGTAAAGGCCAGTCTTTGCAGTCGTGGATCAGTTTTTGATGCATGTGCTAATGTTACAGCTATCGCTATCTGCTCATTTGATAAAGAACTCCATCTGTTCATGAGCGTGCTTAAAAATCGATTAGCGTATGATGCTGAACATTCGCCGTCATTTGGGTTCTCGTTGAGTAGCCTGAATAATGTAGCAGCAGGTGTTTCGACGTAGTCAAAGCGAGCGAGAAAAGAATCTTTTATCTGAGCCCAGGTTATCCCAGCAAAACTATTCTGGGCCAGCCATGACGCTGCCGTGCCTTTGAGCGCTCGACTCAGGGCAATAATTAGGTTACTACTAGTTATCTCTTTTTCTTGCATGCACAAATCCACAGTAGCGCACCAAGCCCGAGCATCGCTGTCACGAGATTCAGGATTAAATTCAGGAAGCACTAGTTTGGCATTTTTAGTACTAGGTTCCTTAATTGTACGAATCACTTCCATCATTTGACTTTGCTGCATTTCAAATAACATTTTCCACATTTGATTGTCAGTACTTTTTTTTTGAGGAATAACACCACACTGACCTGTAGGGTGATCCTGCGCCGCTTCTGGTAATCTCACTTCCGATGTCGGGGTATCGGGAGGCCGAACAGGCGTGTCTGGCATATTGATGTCGCGTGGGCGTGCACGTGCAGGTTTTCACCAAATAATAATCTCACGATACAATCAAAACACTGTATTTCTTATTTTAATTGTCAAATACCAAAAATATTCACGGATTACAATAATAAATCACGATTAAGAGCCAATGGGTTTGCAAGCGACCATTCCGTGCGGGGCGCTGTCATCGAATGACGTCCCGCGCCGCCATGACACTTACAACTCCATTCGGGACTACCCGCTCTTAAAATAAATCAACTTGTCAGTGTCAATAACAATCACAACTACCCGATCAATTTAACAAATTTAAAAATAATCGAAATAAATCAAGCGCGCGCCGTTATATAAAATAAACTATCATTTATTTCTTATCACAAATAAATAACAGATACTTAATGGTAGATATTCCTTACAGCGTATCTTAGACCATAATTAGTATTGTTTACTTCAAGGATTCATATTTTTTATTATTTTTTAGAATTTGCTTGCTATCGACATCGATAACACTCGAGTCGATATTCTATCAACACTAGGGTTCGAATTTGCCCCTGAAGAACCGGGTTAAGTCAAATATCTATCAGATGACGAGGACCATTTTATTTAAAGTTGTCCCCTAAACTTTTTTTCCAAAATGGGAATTTTTTTCAATGTTATTTCTACTCAGAATCACGAGCTCTTTTGATCCTATTAGGAGAAAAAAGTATCCCAAAATTTCTATAGGTAGGTATTAATTTTAACATATAATTATTTCGATCTTTCCATTCCGTGACCGCCATACAAAGTCTATGAAAAATGGTAACGGAATGGGAATTAAAACCCTTGGGACACTTTTTTGTAATTGAAATTGAAATCTTTATTGTCATATTGTGAGTTACAATGATCTTAAAATTATGTTAAGGTAATAGAATCATCACAATCAACCGCGATGCGGAGTACAATGTTAATACTAAAACAGCTAAATTTATACTATATTACTGTATTATATTACTTACTAATACTTAAGTATACTATATATACCTAAGGATAGAAATAGCTCGTGATTCTGAGTAGAAATAAAAAAGAACTCCACAAAAAAAAAGGGACAACTTTAAACAAAATGGCCCATTAGTAAAACAAAAACTTACCACCACAGCCAAGACGACTTCAGTCTTCATTTTGCTGGCTGGTGAGTCGAGTGCACCTTATGCCCCTTGCATCAGGTTTTTATACAAAATACAACAAAGGAATTCAAAAACAAAGACAAGCATAACTATTAATCAAGCAGAGTAAACTAATAACTCTAATAAGCGACTGCGAATAATATAATAAAAACGATTCCATACCTAAAGTCAACAGGGCATTTCTTTACAATATCTGTTATCCACATTTCGTTTAGTAAGTAAATTGTTTAACAATTTTATTCTTGAAACGGCTCAAACAATTTCGATAAAATTTGGTATATAGGGGTTTTAGGGGCAAAACATCGATCTAACTTATCTCTGAGAAAACGCGCATTTTTGAGTTTTTATATAAGTATTATGTTTTCAGAGCAAAGCTCGGTCTCCCAGATATTTATTTATTATTTTGCATAACTTTAACAAATTCTAGGGGCCATGGGTCCCGGACATTTACAAAGGCGTGCTATTACGCACGAATTAGAGCCGAAGCTAAACTTGCTGAATTTTCTCATGAAAATTTCCTTAAATTGCGGAAATTTTGGGAATGTTTTGCAATTTGCACATTGCTTGGGATGTGATCTTCCGATGTCAAACATATTTACTACCTATTGGGTATACGTATATCTTTTTTTTTCTTGTCACTCGTTGCCATAGTTAAGTTTTCCAGCCAGCCTATTATGGATAGCTTTATCCATCTTTATCCATGTGATAAAATAACTGTCACTGTTTAACACCGTGGGAAAGAAAGTGACGGACACCGTTTTATCACGCTGTCACGTAGACAAGAACGACCATCATATCCGTACTGGATTGCTCCTTAAAACGCGGTTTTGTGGCATTTAAAATCAATAAAATATGCATTTTTGTGGTATGGGTCACCTATCTAGAAGGGTCGAACACATTTTAGAAAAAAGTCACTTCTGTGGACAATACAATTATCCGTTTTTCTTATTTGTGTCTCAAGACTCTCAAGTACTGAAAAATAAATCCCGCCAGTAAAGGTACCGCGTAAAAATTAGCTTTAGATTCCCTTAAATTTGCGATGTCTACATTCCTGTAGTCCAAGTCCGAACACCTCATAAAATACGTCACTTCTGTGGACAATATTCTGTGGATATCCCATATTTCTTATTTGTGTCTCAAATACTGAATAAATGTATCCCGCCTGTAAAGGTGCCGCGTATAAATTAGCTTTAGATTCCCTTAAATTTGCTATGTCTACAGGAAAGACGCGAACGAGTGTGCTAAAAAATGTGTATGACCCAGAATATTAGTCAACCGTGGTTCTTATAAATGGTGTCAGTAATGTCTCCTGGCTGATGGGATACACTAACAACAATACATAGTTGATCCAATCTAAGGTAAACGTACTAGTGCTTGACATGCTAATGCCCAATAGATGGCACCCTGCTGTCACCTCTATTGACAATGACTTAAGTTTCAAGATGACATGTATTGGGACCGCGTCGAGCACCAGTACGTTTACCTTACCTATTGTATTGTATTGTAGTTCGGGCGATTTTCCGCAACTCGACGTCTTGCGCCTATTTTGCGTGATGGGGGGGGGGCTAGTCCTGCCAGCCCAGCTCCTCGAGGAATCCTATCAAACCTTTGATGTTGAGTAGGACCTCGGGGAGGTCTCTCGGGGATCCGAGATGTTTTGCCCTGTATGGGGCCACTCCGCTGCATTCCAGCACCACGTGAGAGGCTGTTTCTTCTGTCTCCATGCATCCACGGCATAGGGGACTGTCTGTGACACCTGTTGTAAAAAGATGTTTGACCTGAGTCCATGACCTGTTATGACACTGGTTACCATACTCAGTCGAACCTTTCGTAGTTGAAGGAGCGCCTTTGTGAGCTTACCGTTGATGCCAGGCATGGCTTGTTTGGCCTGTCTGCATCCAGTCTGGTTTAGCCAGTGTTCTGTGTGTAGTTTCCCCGTACGTGCCAGCAGCATTGAGCGTACCTTACTGAACGGTATCGGGAGAATCGGTTCCGGGCCAATCTTACCTATTACAGATCTATTTTGTGCAGATATAAACGTAAATAATTGAATAAATCGTTTCCGAAATACAGAGTAAAGACTTCAAAGAAGCAGGTTAGTGTCTGGATCTGGTCCCGTAGAGCGCTATAAAACAAATTAGGAGGTTATTTTTGTATGGAGTAGGGTGACCACGCCACAGGAGCATTCTGCAGAACTGTCCCGTAAAATTAATTACAAGTTTTTTTTCCTTTAGCTACATTTCTGTATTATTAATTGGTGACGCATTTAAGTAAGCATTTTGAGTCCCTTTTTCAATGTAGAACGATATCTGATAGGTACATAACTGTTCTATCTGCTCTCTAGATAACATCTCTAGGTACCTATAAAATATAATACGAGTTTGTATAGAAAGCAATAGATTGGACTGTTCAACTTAGTTACTTAGTTACTACTTTGCGACACTAGGTAGTAGCTACATATTTGCGGCGTTTGGAGTGGAAACCCTGGGGCCGTGGGGACCTAGCGCGCGTAGCCTCTATAAGGAGCTGTCAAAGCGCCTTATAGAGGCTTCTGGTGACCAGAGGGCTGGCCAATATTTTGCCCAGCGGATCAGCATTGCCATCCAGCGGGGCAATGCGGCCAGCCTTCTGGGTACCCTACCGAGCGACCACGACCTAGGCCAAATTTTTTATTTATAAGGTTTTATTTTAAGTGTTTTTATTAGTTTATTTTCTTTAACATATCAAAACAATCCATCAGTTATAGTTCGTAACCATATGAATGACTATTACGTATCATGTCATCGGTATACGACGGATAAAATCTTTCAAATATATTTTTGCGCCAAAATCTGTTAATTAAAAACTAACGCTACATTACATTTGCAATGACATAAGAGGTAATGTCTACGAAATTTTCTACGAAAATGTGACGTTTCTTATGACACTAAAGTCTATTTTTTTATTCGGTAGACTGAAATGACAGTTAATAGTATGAACATGAAATGCCATTTCATACTATTAACTGTCATTTCAGTCTACCGAATAAAAAAATAGACTTTACGTACCTCACTCTGTTCTATTCAAGTCGGTGCAAAGTCAGCTTATACGGACTCTAACTCAATCAAATTGAGTAATGTCCCGGGGAAAGCTGCGTGATGGGCACAGCAGCCGGCACGAGCCACATGGCCCCTGTGTCGAGGAAATCCTGTAAACAGGTACAGTCTGCCCTAATATCCGGCACACGATTTTACAGTCAATATAAAAAGCTCTCTTTCTCTTCTTCCTCGCGTTGTCCTGGCATTTTGGCCACGGCTCTTGGGAACTTGGGGTCCACTTGGCAACTAATCCCAGGAATTGGCGTAGGCACTAGTTTTTACGAAAGCGACTGCCATCTGACCTTCCAACCCAGAGGACTAGGCCTTATTGGGATTAGTCCGGTTTCCTCACGATGTTTTCCTTCACCGAAAAGCGACTGGTAAATATCAAATGATATTTCGTACATAAGTTCCGAAAAACTCATTGGTACGAGCCGGGGTTTGAACCCGCGAACTCCGGATTGCAAGTCACACGCTCTTACCGCTAGGCCACCAGCGCTTCAGTCAATAGGGTAAAGGCACCAGTAGTCAGCCTTATAACGACTTTTTTAAGTTTGAACGTTCGGCATTTCTACAGGATTAGTCGGATAATTAAACAAATGACATGGTTAGATCAATTGTTTATCATAGTTTTAAAACAAAATATTTAAAAAAATAACAATCCTCTTTATAATATCTCTAATTAAGTTTAAACAAAAAGTGGCACTTTTCTCCAGTAGTCAGCCTCCAAAATCCAGTAAGCAGCCTCTGTGTACCCAGTACTCAGCCTATATAAACTATTCATAATAATTAGATCAAAATCACTAATATTTATATCAAAATCAACGATATTATAATATTTATTTTTTCTTTATAATTTTTGTTATCGTTATTATAGTTAGTTGTAGTTTTTAATTTTAGTTTATAATTTTTTGCATATATCAAAATCAACGATGTTATACAAATATCTATTTTTTATTACTATTTTAGTTATTGTTATTGTAGTTAGTTGTAGTTTTTAATTTTAGTTTATAATTTTTTTGCATATACATATGTATTACTTACCTACTTGTTTACTTATTTAATAAATAAAAAATCTTATAGGTACATACAATTCTTATGACACGAAATTTGTTGGCCATAGGTACTTAATTATTCTTGCAAACTAAGAATTGCAATATTTATTTTCTAATAATTAATCCGTCAAAAATTAATGAGGTAAATCAGGTAATATATAATTATGTTCCTAGTAGGTATTCGTAAAAAATAATTAATCGAGTCTATGCAGATCTAATTATCATTAATAAACAGTCATATACCGACCAGGAAAAAGCAAAATGATAGTTATGTATAGTTAACGTCAAAAATATGTATACACTTTTGAACCTTATTTCAATGAGATAGGGTTTAAAAATGTGGACATATTTTTGGCGGCGACGTACCAAGCAAGGTCAATGGCTGAGTACTGGATCCGCGAAACCCAGTGCTCAGCCGCATTAAAACGTTATTTCAAATGCGGCTGACTACTGGGTTTTACTTTAAATTGACTAGGGCATGCCTAACTAAATTTGAAAATGTAAATTTAACGGTCCTAACGGTCGCATTGGCTCGAAAATAATAAAATAAACGAATAACCCAAAGGTCAGCCGTGGGGGGCTGGGCACTGGATTCTTTGGAAAAAAGTGTTATCCAGTGGCCAGCCCCCTCAATTTATAAGTGAAAAATTGATATTTTCATTCAAATATAATGCAATTTAATAGATAAACTAATAAATAAACCAATCATTAACAAAAACATTAACTTTTAACATTAAAACATAGTTTTTCTTGCCTGTTAAGAGAACACCACGTGCAGTAAAAAATATGGCGGACATGACACTATTGCACTCGTCGACAAACAGCACCTGTATGAACGAGTATATTTCTTCCCCCCGTTCCCTCACCGCACATGTCGTGTGACGTATAAACCAATAAGGAATCAAAGCTCCTATTTGAGTACTCGCGATTTGTTTAAACGAATATACCAGATATTTATGACCAATAAACGGCTCAAAAGGCTGACCTCTGGTACCCGGCTGGCCACTGGTGCCGTTACCCTATAAAAAGCTAACTAAATTTAAATAAATAAATAATGCAAAATGCCCCTTTAAGGAATTTCAATATTACATTTTACGTAAGTACTAAAGTTCGTTTTTTTTAGCATTAGAAAGAACTTGAAAGAAGGTAAGCGATTTTGACATGTCTTTTAATTGAAAAACAGTTTTTAAAAATCAATAACTATTACTTATGAAAGCAGAAGACTATAAAAGATCGTATTAGATTCATAATTGTTACATATTTACCGTAACTTATTTTTAAAATGTGTTTTTCATTTAAAAGACACATCAAGATTGTTTACCTTATTTCTAATGCTAAAAAAAACGAAGTATAGGTTTGGTTATTATTTTCTTTTGGTTTCATAAAATTCCTAATGGCAAGACCATGGTGATTCTATATTTTTATGTTCCATCGTTGTATATACCTACCCTTGTTCTACAGACAATAAACGAATTATGAATTACGAATTACGAAAATATTCCAAATCGGTTTTAGATATACAGTCACTATACAGTTAAAGATTGGGTATTTTTTTAAATGTTCATTTTATGGAAACAAGTGACTGTAGGTCACACATAAAATTCTTATTTTGGTAAATTCTCTTACTGACCTGTTATAAGCTTGGTTTAGTAAACAGACGTCTATATCCGTCAGTGGCTTCCGCTGAGGGCCATGTGGCACGGGAACTGAACCTGCACTTCAGCGGGCGTCCGCCAAAGATAAAAATAAATAAAGGTAAACTTTTAGTACCTACCTACAGTCAGATCGAGCTAACCCTGTATGGTGCATTGAGATAACTTAAAAAGCGGAAATATGTATGACTAGCGACCCGCCCCGGCTTCGCACAGGTTAACAAATTATACATAAACCTTCCTCTTGAATCACTCTATCTATTAAAAAAAAACCGCATCAAAATTCGTTCCGTACTTTTAATGATCTAAACATATACATAGGGACAGACAGACAGTGGGAAGCGACTTTGTTTTATACTATGTAGTGATGAAAATTGCTGCATATACTAAACTATATTTATTTTTTAGCATTAGAAAGAGGGTAGGCGGTCTTGACGTGTCTTGTTGCTGAAAAACACTTGAAAAATAAGTCAGTATTTTTAAAGCTATTTTCAATGTAAAGATTTATATTGAAAATCCTTTTGTCTAATTTATTTATTTGAACTTTAAATCAGGCAGCAATTAAGGCCCATATTACAAATACTTTAAAGACTAAATTATATCTGACGACCGGTCTGGCCTAGTGGGTAGTGACCCTGCCTGTGAAGCCGCGGTCCTGGGTTCGAATCCCAGTAAGGGCATTTATTTGTGTGATGAGCACAGATATTTGTTCCTGAGTCATGGTTGTTTTCTATGTATTTAAGTATTTGTATATTATATATATCGTTGTCCGAGTACCCACAACACAAGCTTTCTTGAGCTTACTGTGGGGCTTAGTCAATTTGTGTAATAATGTCCTATAATATTTATTTATTTATATATTTTATTATATAAGTATATGCATTTTATAAACTTAAAAAATACTTTCTATCATTTCACTGTATGCCTAGTTTGGAATCCCAAAAATTTATGGAAAAAATACTTGGGAACTTATACTTACGCGAAAGTTACTGTATGTTACTGTTTTCGCTTCACGCTTAAACCGCTGAACCGATTTATAAATATACTCGGTCAACCAGATCTTGACAGTAGAAAAAGGCGGCAAATTTGAAAAATCCCATAGAAAATTTGAATTTCGCGCCTTCTTTTACTGACAAGATTTGGTTGACCAGCTATAATTTAGAGGCCCGGGGAAGGACATATGTAGGGTAGTCTAATTATCAATTTATTTCATGTCTAGTCTACTACAAAGTCTAGTTTACACGGACTAAGGATATCGTTAAATAAGAAACAACAATGACAAGTAATATTTTATTTTACTCTTTGGCACATTATTACGAGATTCTTTGGTATAACATTTACATCGAAACATTTAAAAAAAACATAATAAACCTCCCCATCAACATTGCATACATAATAAACATTGCATACGTAGAAATAAACCTTTACAGTACCTACATATGGTGCTACTTTCCCGCACTAGTGCGTAAATAAGCACTTTTCGTTGCTATGTCAAATATTTAAAGGGGCATATGTACTGTAAAAAGTTGTACGATACATGCGAATAGGTAATTCGCAACTCGTGTCGATTTAAAACACTCCCTTCGGTCGTGTTTTAATTTATCGCCACTGGTTTCGAATTTCCTCTTTTCCGCACTTGTATCGTAAATAACTATTACAGTACATATGGTGCTACTTTCCCGAACTAGTGCGGGAAAGAGGACTTTCCGTGCATATGTCAAAAGTTTAAAGTGTCATATGTAGGTACTGTAAAACGTTGTACGATACACGTGCGAATAGGTAATTCGCAACTCGTGTCGATTTAAAACACTCCCTTCAGACGTGTCTTTAATTTATCGCCACTCGTTTCGAATTTCCTCTTATTCGCACTTGTATCGTAAAGGAGGACCTCAGAACACATTAAAAGGTTTATTTCTAGGCTTTTCTCAGGTTTTCTTTAGCTATTATACTTACTAATTAAATTCAACTCAACTACTTACATACCTATGTAATTAAGTCTAATATTTAATTTAACGTTTCGATATAAAATGCTGGTCAAGCAAATCTTGTCACTAAAAAAGCCGAGAAATTAAAATTTTCCATGGGACGATATCCCTTTGCGCCTACATTTTTTAAATTTGCCGCCTTTTTTTACTGATAAGATCTGCTTGACCAGCGGGCTCAGCACGGTTCCATTTTTATCGACTATCACTATGCCCGTCACTTTCCCACTTACATACTAGTTAGAACGTGACAGGCATGATGGTGACAAACGATAAAAATGCGACCGTGCTACTACGGCAGCTATAGGTATTTTTCAAACAGCTTGGATACGATGACAGATGTCATCTCTATACCTCCAATTTATAACTTCAAAACGCAGTCTCGCATATTTGGGGCATTATCTATGAAAAGGGACCTTATTGTCGAAGGCACTTACGCCGCACAGCGTCGCGGGGCATTGTATTTATATCGGAGCATCGTTAGTAATGGCGTAAGCGCCATCGACAATAAGGTCCCTTTTCATAGATAACGTCACATTTGTGTTGAAGTTGCTTTTGTCCCCGAACTGTTTGAAAAATACTATAATTTGCTTATTTTATAGCTTATAAATATCATATTTAAGTACGTTTCGAATATATTGCAAGCGACTAAAGTGAAATATTGCGAAATGTTTTTTGGCAGAAACTGAACTCGATTCCTATTTTTTCTTTCAAAAATATTTTAATTAAGTTCTGTCACGTCGTCACCCATAACGCACCTGTATTTTTTTTATATCTAAGGTGTATTTGGGTAATTGCGAAAAGTTCAGTATATCGGGCAAATAAAAAAATGGAATTACCGACATTTTGAAGTAGTCGCGGAAACCTAAATATTTCTAATTGCAACACAAAAGATTACAGTTAAAAAAAAAACTAGGCACAACATTTGATATTCAATTTGCGATGTCTTCCAGAGACATACATTATTTAGTTTTTTTTTTCATTATTATTTTTTAGAAATGTAACATTTAAGTAAGAAAAATGGTAAAACATATTTCTTCAATTATTTTTTAAAGAAACTTGAAGGAATTGTCGTAGGGATCATCATTCGACGTGACTATAATGTCGCAACTGTCACAGGCTCTGGGTCTAGACCTAGACCTAGAGCTAGGTCTTCAGGTTCTGTTCTGTTTTGAGCTCCAGCGCCCACACGTGCTGCGGCCAGCCCGTTCGCCCGTTCCCTCTCTTCTCTGCTGTGCTCTGAAACAAATGCAGTATGTTATTATAAAAATACGTCATAGGTTCACTAAAGAAAATATGACGGGCCCGTTTCTCAAAAGCTTGTAACTTGTAATACAAGCGGATGTCACTTTTTGACGGCTTTTGTTAGAAGGAACTTCCACTTGTATTACAAGTTACAAGCTTTTGAGAAACGGGCCCCTGGCCTTACAGTAATGGCGTCAGAGTTAGACCAAGCTAAGTTAGCAGCGATTTTGATAGCCCAGACTGTTCAAGTGCTATTTAAATTAAACGTCATAATTTCATAGAAGCTTGACGCTTAAAAAAGTACACTTGCACAGTCTGGGCTTTAAAAATCGCTGCTAACTTAGCTTGGTCTCACTCTAGTCTTTCAAAGATAACATATACTCGAGAAATTGGGACGGATACCGCCGTGACAGGGTAGCCTAGGTCCAGGGGGCCTAGGCAATATGACAATCGTTGATCGAAACGCCAATCGAATCTTAAATTAATGTACCAATGGAAATAATCATGTAACTGTTCGTAGCATCTGGGGCCCGTTTCTCAAAAGCTTGTAACTTGTAATACAAGCGGATGATACTTTTTGACAGCTTTTGTTAGAAAGGGGCTTCCACTTGTATTACAAGTTACAAGCTTTGGATCGGCTCTGATCTATCATCCCGATACATTAAGTATTTATTTTCGTTTAGCGATCTTGCACATTAATACCTATTGTATATCTATATACCAGATATGTCTGGTATAGCACATACAATCATTTAAAATAACAATACAATAGCTTAAAACAGTACGTAAAGAGAGGGAGCCTTTTTCTGCCAACAAACTGTTATACAGTTCGGCGGAGGTTGTACCTACTTACCTATGTAAAAATATGCTGTTTTCGTGAATAAAGGTTTTTTTTAAACTTTGCCCCTATTTCTAGATAAAGTTGTAAACAACAGCACCGACCATATTTCCCGTGTTCCACTAATAGCTTTACGACTTACGACTGTACCTGCGTTGTGTCTGCGTAGCGTCAAGCACGCGCGATTGTTTATTATAAAACCTTGGTGTTCTTATATCTACTAATTTGATGCTTATTGAACTCTATTGCCTAGATAATAGGGGTGACAGCTGGCTACAGCTACCAAACGCTATATTTTGTCAAAGGACTGTCTCATTTCAAACATAGACAGAGACAATCATACCATCTTTGTCTTACACTAGTACTAATAGCACCCAAAAGAAAAGGATGAGTACCGTTTTTAGGGTTCCGTACCCAAAAGGTAAAAACGGGACCCTATATTACTAAGACTCCGCTGTCCGTCCGTCCGTCTGTCACCAGGTTGTATCTCACGAACCGTGATAGCTAGACAGTTGAAATTTTCACAGATGATGTATTTCTGTTGCCGCTATAACAACAAATACTAAAAACAGAATAAAATAAAGATTTAATTGGGGCTCCCATACAACAAACGTGATTTTTGACCGAAGTTAAGCAACGTCGGGCGGGGTCAGTACTTGGATGGGTGACCGTTTTTTGCTTGTTTTGCTCTATTTTTTGTTGATGGTGCGGAATCCTCCGTGCGCGAGTCCGACTCGCACTTGGCCGGTTTTTTTTGTTCTTATTTACTGACTAATTGTTTTGACCAACTATAGTTAGTTAGAAGATAAGTAAAATACACCGGTAACCAGGAGCCCGATTCAGGTTACACAAAAAATTACGGTTTTGATATGACCTTGAAGATCGCTCACGCTGCTTAGTGCATGCGAAATGAAATGAAAAGCCGATCAAGACCAAGACGTTACGATTGTCGATATTGTATCAAAACCAGTTCAAACTAATAACAAAAAGTTAGAATCGACCTCCGGGCTAAATGTGAAATCAGAATTCTTAGTAGGTATGTGATATAAAAATGATGGCCTAGAATAATTGCGACGGCGGCACACAGTGGTTTCCCGACGTTATCAAGGGCAACATTTGGATATTATTGACCACCATACAAGCTTACACCACCATATCATCAACCATATTGTTGGGATCACTGTGTCTCCATATCGATTCATAGAAAATCATGTTACATACCTACTCATTGCATTTTGTCAGATAAATTACAACTTTAATTATTGCGCACAAATACTAAATTACAGTACAATCTTGGCAAAAGTAAAATATGCATATCATTATGAGCATGCACAGACAAGACATCCTCTAGACTGAGCATAGTAACGCTACCCCCTCTGCCACAAATATACGGTAGTTTTACTCCATCTTAGAGTCAAGTGTCAGAACCCCGTGCCGTGATTGGTCCGTGTCTTTGAACGGACCAATCACGGCACGGGGATTCGCTCACCTCGTCCCCCGCACCTCAGTATTTATGGCAGCATCGGTTTCATGAAATAATTGCTCTAAACTCCGTCTAGAGGATTCCTAGTCTATGTGAGCATGTGTCATCAAATGCGTCATCGAACATATGTTGACATTCAATATGCCATTTGTTCAATACATTATTGCATCTGAAGAAACATTTTTTAAATTATTAGCATTATTTTAGTGAAATATATAAATTAATGTTTTATCTCTTTAAATATGCAATCATGCATTGTTCGCGTTAAAGGCACCCATCGGTTTAATTTTAAACATTTTTTGCATACTTATAGCGATTTTCTTTTCATGAAATTAAAATACCAATTAAGTTTATTCAAACAAACATTAATAATATATAACATATAAATTAAAACTAATAATAAACTAAACGTCTAATATGCGCCTCTACCCTGCATCGTACCCGACTCAAAAGTCCCCATGATACCTGCAGCGGGGTCATTATTTGATTTGATGTAAATCGCATGTCGCCGGCGTTTTTCGGCACAAAACGAAGTTGGATCTTTACCGTGTCTTATACTTATAAGTAGTAAATAAAAAAATATTTATTTAAATACTAAATTTAAAATAGGAAGATTCCTAGAAGGGGAATAGTTGGTTGGATTATTCGGGCCCACCCTACTTCCTACTAACAAGTACAAACATCTCAATTATCAAAAAGCAACATATCATATCACCAAAACAACCGAAACCGCTGTTCCAACGAGCCACGTGCCTCCAATTTTAAAACGATTACACGCCTCATAAACAAAGCATTGAAAAAAACGTGTAACCAAATCTATAGGCAAAAACTATTTTCACAAACAGTTTAGAAATTGCTACCACGTGTTGGGTGTGTACGCACGACCGTTGTCTAGAAAAAAATGTGTGAAAAAACATGGCTCCCGTTCCGTTATTGGTCTTTTGGGAGTTGTTGACGTATTTTTGGATAGATTTTACTATTGTTTTAACTGATAACGATACAACAGTATTCCCTAATATATGAATACGTTGCTTCTCTTCTTTAATCGTAGTGTTTACGCCCTTACTTAATAGTTCTTTAGTCAACGTAATTTTGAGTCCCTTTATATCAGTGTTTTCCAAACTGTGGGTCGCGACCCCCTGGGGGGTGGCGAAGCCTCTGCCAGCTGTAAGGCAATACATAAGCGAAATATTTTGTTCATACAAAGGGGGTCGCGTCATGAAAAAGATTGAAAAACACTGCTTTATATAATTTACATGGTACATATATCTACTATATTATACAGTCAATGCATGCCGAAATACATATATGATTGATTTGAATTTTGAAATACCTAACATTTCTTGACTACGGTTGAATAATATTAGGTATGTATAATGTATGTATGTATGTATTTATTACTTTAGTTTCATTTCATCGCCGACGTAATAAAGAAAATGTGGTTATTGTTTATCAATTGCGCCATTTGTGCAATAAACCAATTGCAATAGTTGCATGATGAATGTTGAAGAAGATGCAACTGTGTAAACTAGGTATGTGTGTGTGTGTGTGTTTTACCCAATGACCTGACAACAGTAATGCGGGCATTACATTATACAATTTGCAGAGCGCTAATTAAGTGTTGCTAGGCGAGATAAAAAAAAAAGACCTTGTTCATTACACTACACTAGCTAGCGACGCTATTTAGTGTCTTATTTTCATTTCGGCAGTGATCATCGTTCAAATCGAACCGCATTTTTCGAACAGAGCTAGTATATCATGGCACCATCAAAACATCAAAAAGTTGGCATTGTTTTAACACTGATGTCTAGTTAAATTTTCACGAATAAAAATCTTTAATTGTAATCTTTATGTTTTTTATCCCATAAAAATGGCATGTCTTTATAAAGTTCAATCATGTTTAGAGTACTTCCTGTTCCCTAGTCTGTGGCTGCGTCATTTTGAACTGAAATACAATAAATAAAACATCCATACGTTCGAGTGTGCCGGTGGCGTGCCGACAACTGACCTTGCACAGTAAGCGCTAAGCGCGCTAAAACCATTTACACTGTGCGTTCTAGTGCGCTAGTTAGCGCTAGTGCGGCAGAGCACATGCGATCGCACTAGATTGGGTCACTAACCGGCTAGCTGCCTTTACACTATGCTAAATTAGTGCGCTAACTCAGCTAGCGCTCTGCAAATTGTATAATGTAATGCCCGCTTAAATGACAATAATAATGTGTGTATGCTTCATTGGAACCCGATTAATAAACAAACAGCTTTCCTATCAGCAATATATAAAGTTAGGTAAGTATTTAGGTGCCCACGCATTTTTCCTTTTTTCCAATTTTTATTTATTTATTTAACATTTTAAATCAGGCAACAAGGCCCATATTACAAATACCTTACAGACTAACATATATACCTATGCATTTTATATAAACTTAAAAAACTAAACACTATTTCGGCGACAAAACGGCTAACGGCTAAATCTTCCTTTAATTCTAATGAAATATTAAGAGTTTGAGGTATATTTTTCCTCATAACAGTCATAACCAATACCCAAATGCCGACTTGTACATATATCACTACATAGTATAAAAAACTCGCTTCCCGCTGACTGTCCCTATGTTGCTTATATCTTTAAAACTACGCAAAGGATTTCGATGCGGTTTTTTAAATAGATAGAGTGATTCAAGAGGAAGGTTTATGCATAATTTGTTAACCCGAGCGAAGCCGGGGCGGGTCGCTAGTTTAATTTTCAGAACAGGAGATAAGAATACATTTCACGAGTGAAATAGCCCAAACGCGATATAATTACGGCGATAGGCAATAAAGCATCGTGGCCATGTGGTTTCGTTATTAGATTACAGGCGTCTGGTTTGCGCACTCTCGCGATTGCTACCCCAGCCAAATAGAAATGTTGGTGAAAATTTTCCGGTGTTTGGCATAATGATTGAAAGTTATTATGTAATGATTGTCAGATTATCATTAAAGTCATAATTCTGAAACTTTTCAGGATTTCCTAAGGTTATCCTATGGGTAGATTACGTTAGGTTAGGTTTGTTTTATGCCAATCCTGAAAAGTTACGCGTTTCTTAGAAAAAACAAATGATGACTAACGAAAATGCGGACAAACAATACATTATGACTTAAAACTTTATGGGAAACAATAGAGACCCGTTGAATATTTATTTTAATTTTGCCCCTTAGAATTTTTATTCTAAGGCAACAAAAGAAGGGGTTTTCCCCTTATTTTGTTTCGCCTAATATTTATTTACTTCTTACATGTTTTTGTAGTATATTGTTACAAATTTCAACTGTCTCTCATCATTTTAGCCAAGTTTTACCCTCTCTCTCCTAGTGGCTCACCGTACAAGAAAAATCTTTTTTTTTTTTCGAAGCACCCGTAATTTCGCTCCTTAGGAACCGAGGTGAAGCGAGACCTCTTTAAAAAAATATTAAGGATGACTCACGCGTGACCGGGCCGGGCCCGGTCCGAGGCAACCGACATGTCATTTTCTATGACTGCAGATCGGTGATCACGAGGTTCCATAGAAAACGAAGCGCGTGAAGCTCCGCCCGGCCCCGGCCTGGTCTAGCGTGAGTCATCCTTAAGACAGACTACAGCAATTATGTCAGTACATATAGGAAATTGACAAACTTTTGTTTAAGACGAAACAGGAGCTGAGATATAAATATTTTAGGTAAATATACCCGTCTCGCTAACGGAAGCGGCTCCTAAAACTAGTGCGATAAGGACAAGGCGAAAAATCCTGCATAAAAATCTCAAAAATCGAGGTTTCGTACTCGAATGTTTCCTCCTCCAAACCTTAACCAATTGTAACCAAATTTTGAAATCTAAATGATTATGAAATTATCTGTGTCGGACCGTTTTGATTTTTGGGCTAATATATATATATGATATCAGTTTTGAATACCACGCCTCTCATTGCGGCATAGTCAATTAGGCCATTTTGGCCATTTTTGAAGGGCTCTAGCGCCTTAAAAAACCAAAAATATCAAATAAAGCAAAACGGTCCGACACAGATATTGACAATATTAATCTGTGTTGAAAACATCATTGCTCTAGCTTCAAAACCCACGGAGGAAACAGTCGAGTACGTTTGTATGGAGAAATGACCACTCCTGTTGTCTCCAATAATCCCAGCGTCGCCGCGTGCGCCGGCGCGGCGCCGCCTGCTCTTGAACCGCGCATGTGCAAGATAACGGTTCCCGAGAGAAACACTCTTCTCAATTACTGCGCCAGATTTAAACTTATATGTAGCATGAGTGCGGTAACGTCGATTATTTCAAATAGCTTCGATAATGAATACATAATTTTAAATCACACTAAAAATCGAATTAGCCGAACTCGTGAGTCGTGACTGATGAACTTATAGCCGTATTAGCCGTATAAATAACAGAACTTAAGTAATGAAGAAATACATTTTGCTGTATATATATATCCTAAAACCGATTTTGTAATGTAACTGGCAACACAACTGTAGCGCTGTAATGTAGTTGGCAAGTCCCATTTTTTGGGTAAGTAAAGTAGTAATAAAATATTTTGTTACTTATACGCTATAAACGCAATAGTACATTAGGATACAAGTGCGAAAAGTAGGAAATTTGCAACGATTAGCTATAAATTAAGACACAACCGAAGGGAGTGTTTTAACCCTTTACTGAACCCACCTGCCGGCTCCCCGTCCGTCTCTAGGACCTTGAGGAGGTACGAGATGTAGGAAGTGGCCAGCCGAAGCGTTAAATTGTCAGGATAAACCATGTTTCCATAATGTCTCCGGACCGAACCCGTGCAATCATCAAGTCACCTGTGTGTCAGCTCTCCGGCGCGGTTGCGCGTGATGCAGGTCAGCTCTGAAGCCTCCTGCCGGCTCCCCGTCCGTCTCTAGGACCTCGAGGAGGTAGGACACGTAGGGGGTGGCCAGCCGAAGCGTTAAAGTGTCAGGATAAAACATGTTTCCATAATGTGTCCAGACCGAACCCGTGAAATCATCAAGTCACCTGTGTGTCAGCTCTCCGGCGCGGTTGCGCGTGATGCAGGTCAGCTCTGAAGCCTCCTGCCGGTTCCCCGTCCGTCTCTAGGACCTTGAGGAGGTACGAGATGTAGGAGGTGGCCAGTCGAAGCGTTTTGATCTGAAAAGAAGGAGGGTGTTAGTTTTTAATAACGCTCGTCTGCTGAATATGATTATTCAGCAGACGAGCGTTTTTAGCGTTAGCGTTGCAACATTTATAACTAAAGATAGGTAAAAGAAAAATATTTTATTGTAAAAAAATGCTTTCACAACACATGTTACCTATTAGGCACGAACCTCATAGATTGCCTGCGCTTTGCGTGATTGAATTCGTTGCACATTAATATTAATATGCCGATAATTATCTAAAATGACATGCCAGGCCTTAAGCGCTACTTTCTATTCTTTTTAGCGAAGATTTAGATAAAATAGACTAGGTACCTATATCAAGGTACAACCATATTTCCGAGCAGTAGCGTGAAAAGTTATATTTTCTACTAGCTCGCGCTCTTGGTATATTAAGCGAAAACGCTGCGTTCGTCACATCGTATGAACTTAAATCTCATTAAAATAAGGTTGATATTGACCAACCTTGGATAGTTTAGTGTCGGGCGCGACGCGCGGGATGCGTGCGCGCAGCAGCGAGAACGCAGCGTTCACGCCCGCCGACCGCACTGCCGTCTGCCAGAGAGGTCATAATCAGACACAGAAAAATCGCTGCAGTCAGTCTAAACGCTTCATACACCTTTAAGTAAGGTGTGTGAAGGGCTTAAACAAACTTTGCATAGACTTTGCTGCGATAAAGTGTGAAAATGCCACTGTACACGTTTTCATAGGAATTTGACTTTAATAGTAGCGCCTACACACTTTGTCGCTTCCAAGTTGGTGCAGAGTTAGCTTAGACGGACTCTAGCTTTAATGTACTACCTACTAACACAACACAATCTGCGATCGTGGCCCACAAATGGCCTCGCTGGGAGACCAACGCTGACTCTCGGGTCATCATTATGCTGAGGCGTGGTAAACAATATGTAGTTATCTATGTTTTATATACCTTATAATGTTACTTTTGGACGTACACTAAGTTTATCACGAAAAATAAATGATTTATAAGAAGACGTTGTGACAAAAACTATAAAATAATAAATCTAATCTGGTGTTTAATTTTATATTCTGAAAACGCACTTGTGTTGTGTCAGCCTTTAAAAAACAGTAGGATAAGTAACTTGGATGTAATAAAGTAGCATTTGGCAGACGGCAGTAGAAGAGAGTACCTAGGTATTTTATTATATTATTAAAAGAGTGAAATTGGGGCCTTAAAATTCAGTGGTGACTCCACAAATTACATTTTTCTACTCCAGCACTTAAATGTGTCAATTAAATGACTGACAGTGATATCTTAAGCAATGTCATTTGAATGATTTGTCTATAGGCTCATAAGATGACTGCTAGCAGTCATCTTATGAGTATAATACAACTGCTTTATTTTTTTTAAAGATACAAGTTCCGATCATCTTGATTGAAAGAGGTATGTTTTCATTTACAATAATAACTCTTTTTTTTTTAAATAATAACTCAATTTTTTTTAAATAATAACTCTTTTTTTTTAATAATAACTCTCTCTTTTTTTTTTTTTTTTTTTTTTTTTGCTGCAGCTGTCATAGAAATTACATTTAACCCACTGGTGGGTACGGACTCTCAATCGCAGGGTTTATACTATAAGTCGACTTTAATGCCTAATTTTCAACGACCCTTTCTAAAAATCTGTATGATTAAAATCGTTAACTTTCGTATTATGGTCCCCAGTAAAGACGCTAGTTTTCCCGAACGTTTTTGACCCGAGGTCCCGTTGTTTCCCATAAAGTTTTAAGTCATAATGTATTGTTTGTCATATTATCATTAGTCATGAAACTGAAACCGTTAACTTTTCAGGATTGTCGTTAGGTTATCCTATAGATCGGTTAGGTTAGGTTTGTTTTATGGCAATCCTAAAAAGTGACGCGTTTCTGAACCAAATTAATTATGACTAACGAAAATGCGGGCAAACAATAGGTACATTACTTAATTAATTTTGTATTAAGCAGAAACGTCTGCGAACGATGCTATTAAGCTTCGAAATAAATTAAAAGTGGAAAAATACACTGTCTTAGGTGGGACTTGAACCCACGACCACTGGATCAGTAGTACCTACAGTACATTACTTACCTATGACTTGACACTTGACACTTTTTGGGAAACAATAGAGACCCTTTTGACTCATCTGGAATACATATAAAAACACCTTTGTATTGTACCTTAGATAACTTGGTGTCAGGCGGCACATTGGGTATACACTCCCTCAGGTCCGTGAAGGCAGTGTTGATGCTCTGCGTGCGCCGGCGCTCCTTCTTGTTGGCCGTGCTGCGCCGCTTGACCACGCGGACGAAGGAGGGGCCAGCGGGGCGGGGGTAGCGGGGTAGCTGGAGCTCGCAGTCCACTGTATAAACAGATATAGTTTAAATAAATAAATAAATATCAGGCGACATTTTACACAGATCAACCTAGCCCCAAACTAATTTGTCAAAGGACTGTCCCATTTCAAACGTAGACAGAGAGAATCATACTGCCTTTGTCTTACACTATTTTTTTATTAAATAACTAAAATAAATATTTTAGTTATTTATTACACAAAAGTTACCTACACCTTCTTTGTTAAGGACAAAGCTCCACAAAACTACATTTGTTTGACTGCGGAGTCGCACTATTCTATACTTAAATAAATTTGTTATAAGTTGGGAGTTACAATACTAGGTATAGGTGAACCAGGATCTATTGAGGGTGCGCCATGTTGCGGAATTTCACTGGAACTAATTTTTTCATACTACGCTGAATTGTCACCCTATACATGAGAATAACAGCGCCCTCTTGACAATTATCATATATTACTGGTCAGGCTTATAATGTCATGAATACTCTATAGGGCAACACATTCCCCTATAGTGTATTCAAGAGATACATTTTAAGACTCTTTTTTAATCAACTTTTTTTGGGCTCGTTTAGGTACTATGTCCGCGGGCAAAGTATTCAGTAAATAGGGTAACCGTTTCTTAAGTGTCCTAGTACTAGCACCCAAAAGAAAAGGATGAGTATAGTTTTCTGGTTCTTACTGACTGACAAATTGGTTTGACCAACTATAGACCAACAATGTGCAAATTACAGAACATTCCCAAAATGTCTTTTATGAGACAGTTCTCACGCAAGTTTCAACTTGGGAAGTTCCTGTTCAGATTAGGGATTATTATTCTTGACTCTAAACGAATGTTTCATTTAATATTTACGTCACTCATTGGCCTCTATTTAAAGTGTCATAGAAATCGAGACTAACTGTAAGATGGTTCGGCAATAAACGTGCAGAAAAACAATACCGAGAGCTTTCATGGGTACTTTGCAATTATGCAAAATTCTCTTGTAGTGACAGACGGACGGACAAAGTCGCACAATAAAGGTTCTTTTTTACTTTTTGGTACGGAACCCTAGAAAGGAAATACAGTTAGGCGTTAGTATGCCAGCGTTCGCCAATCAGGCACGCACAATAATCCATCCATACAACTAGCAAATATAATACCCATAAATATAGGTACCATGTACCATCACGCTCCGCGATTGTTATGCCATTCCGGTCCTAGTTAAATTGGTTGTTCCATACTTACGCTATGGAATGTCCAATTTAGCTAGAACCCTAAATGGTGAAAGTGTAAGGCCTGAGTGGACGCTCGAAGCGGAGCGTTCGGCGGGGCGTGCAGCGTGGCGTCGGGCTCACAAGTGATTTGAGCAGCGTGTACTAAGGCCGCTCCTATACGTGCGCATTTGTTTTAACATGCACGCCGCACGCCCCGCCCCGCTGCACGCCCAACTCGAGCGTCCACTCAGGCCTTACACTAACAATCACGGAGCGTGACTGTATTATTGATGGCAGCTCACCTATGTTGTTCTGCATGTAGTTCTGGTGCACGTTCTGGAAGCCTTCGTAGGGGTCGTTGGACATGTTCACGTCGTCGTAACCTGTCAAACAGTATGATTTGGGATTACTTTATTCGACACAGAGGTCATTGACCACATTGGAAATACGAGGAGTTTTATGAGATTACACAAATGTGACGTTATCTATGAAAAGGGACCTTATTGTCGATGGCGCTTACGGCATTATTAACGTTGCTCCGATATAAATACAATGCCACGCGACGATGTGCGGCGTAAGCGCCATCGACAATAAGGTCCCTTTTCATAGATAATGCCCCAAATACTTTATTTTTGAATGAATATTTAAAATATTGTCTTCGGTAACTATCGCGTTACTCACGAAATAAAACTATGTAAACGGATTATATCGCGTGTTATAATGAATTTAAAATGGATCCCAACGTTTCGAACCCTTTATCACTATCATCACTACATAGTATAAAACAAAGTCGTTTCCCGCTGTCTGTCTGTCTGTATGCTTAGATCTTTAAAACTACGCAACGGATTTTGATGCGGTTTTTTTTAATAGATAGAGTGATTCAAGAGGAAGTTTCATGTATAATTTGTTAATCCGTGCGAAGCCGGGGCGAGTCGCTAGTAATTTTATAAAGGTACAGCGTTCGTGCTGTAGGTACCCGTTGACCAAAGAAATTATGTAGGTCCGTAGGTCCGTGTAGACGATTCAACGTAGATAATAGTATACTTATTCTGTGCCTTGTTTCTAAACGTAAAAGATGACGCGCTAGACCGGGCCGTAGCCAGGCCGGAGCTTCCGGCCCTTCGTTTTCTATGGAAAGTACCACGTGATCACCGATCAGCTGTCATAGAAAATTAAGAAAAAGAAAAAACCGGCCAAGTGCGAGTCGGACTCGGAGGGTTCCGCACCATCAACAAAAAATAGAGCAAAACAAGCAAAAAAACGGTCACCCATCCAAGTACTGACCCCGCCCGACGTTGCTTAACTTCGGTCAAAAATCACGTTTGTTGTATGGGAGCCCCACTTAAATCTTTATTTTATTCTGTTTTTAGTATTTGTTGTTATAGCAGCAACAGAAATACATCATCTGTGAAAATTTCAACTCTAGCTATCACGGTTCGTGAGATACAGCCTGGTGACAGACGGAAGGACGGACGGACGGACAGACGGACGGACGGACGGACAGCGGAGTCTTAATAATAGGGTCCCGTTTTTACCCTTTGGGTACGGAACCCTAAAAATGACCATTTGTTGTCCGTGGTCCTACCGCGTAGTCCTACTGGTAGTACCACGGGCAATTTTTTTTGTCCGTGGTTCTATCAGTAGGACTATAGGCAAGTAAAATGACCTGTAGTTCAACTAGTAGTACCACGGGCTTTTTTTCATGTCCGTAGTTCTATCAGTAGGACTACGACCAAATTGCGTTGCCCTTGGTTCCACTAGAAGTGATAGCATTTTAAATTTTAAATTAAATTAAATTTAAAAAAGAAATAACAATAACCTATATCTATACTACTCGCTTTGGAAATATTACCGCAACCGCTATCGAATGCAATGCCGTGCTATGTAAGCACATAGAGGCCTTACCGGGAACGGTTAACGATATTTCCTGTCCCTTTCGCACTGCAAAAAACATCATAAGTGCGAAAAGGACAGGAAACATCGTTCGCGGTAACGCCTCTGGGACCGCAGAACCAGCTACATGTCACCATATTGACATTGACTGTACTATACAATTAGTAGGACCAATGCCCATACATAATTATGATTTTCTTTTTACAGTTCTACCGGTAGATCCACGGACAAAAAAAATTACCCGTGGTACTACCAGTAGGACTACGCGGTAGGACCACGGGCAACAAATGAAAATGACATGTCTGACGTCTCGGCCCGGGCACGGCCCGGTCTAGCGTGTCATCCTTAATGTCGTAGGTTAGTCTTACCGTAGCTCCTGGAGATGTAGTGCTGGTTGTCGTGGTACACGTCCCGGGAGTCGAACTCGGGCTCGACTCCAGGCCAGTACACTCCGCCGTCCATGGGGCTTCCTACAACAACAGTTAAACGTCAATAAACGGTGGTGGTGCCGCCGCACGGTGGGCTGGATGGCTCGAAAAGAGGACATTATTATTATAGAATTAAACTATCGAAAAATAATGTGGAATCCCAAAAAAGACATAAACGAAAAAATCAAAAATGTGTGGACTTTTTACTGGACTAAAAAAAAACCAGCACCTGTATAAAAAATCTGCTTATTGTTTCCTACTCTATAAAAGTAGAAAAACAAAGTCTTGAAAGGTAGAAGACGGGACCTCTAATAGTTTCTGAGAAACAAGATACCTATTTTTGGGTCTCATACAAAAAAAACAAACTTAATTTTTTTCTGCTGTCAATATGCCTTATTTCGAAAAAATGTATGCCACATTTATTGTTCCTTATATAATTCTCTATCGGATAGCATTTTTCAAAAAATGATTTTCTGAAAAAAGTGCGAATGTCTTCTTTTCGAGCCATCCAGCCCACCGTGCGCCGCCATATAATCGAAATTACGGTCTCATTATTCAGTTCGATGTAATTTAAACCATGTTCAATTGGAACAGTCGCTTTTACTTTGTTTCGTTCAATTTTCAACCATTTGGAGTTGAAACCCTAGGTCCATGGGGTCCCAGCGCGCATAAGTTGTTCGCAGAAATCGCGAAGCGTCTGGTTGACGTAACTGGTGACCGAAGAGCTGGCGGCTACCTCGCACAACGTATCAGCATTGCGATACAGCGAGGAAATGTCGCCAGCATCCTTGGTACAATGCCTCAAGGGCCTATTTTAGATTTAAGCTAGTTTTTAATTTCTTTTAGTAATACCACTGTATATAGGTATCCTGTTTACTCCATTTCCTACACTTTAGGATCAAATTTCAGTGGCAAAGGGTGTAGCAGAAAATATAAGTATAAATATAACAAAAAAAAAATGATTACGGATGGCTTCCCGGTTGGCGGGCCGATATCTTTTACTAGTGTCGTCAACGTTTGGTAAGCGTGTTACATACATGGTACGTACTGAACAATACTTATATTTTCACACTGTTCCACCTTTGTTATTTACATGAAACTTATATATTATGTAGATAGGTAGTTGGTTAATAATTAGTACAAAAATGGTGATAGTACGACGAGCTTGAACTGATATACAGGGTGTTTTATTTTTTTATTTAGGTTTTTTTCTAGGAAAATAAGTAAGTACAGAGTTAGTTTTTTTTTTATAGTTTGTATAGATGACATCAACATTTATGAAAAATTTCATAATTGTCCGTTTTATACTTTTTGAGAAAAAAAATAAAATCTTTTTAGGGTTAAATGAATGTCACGGGGTTCCAGGCGGCAGTAGAGGGTTAAAAATTGGTGTGGATTATTTTCATTTGACGGGGCATCAACTGGTAGTAGTTTTGAACTCAAAGCTTTGGGGGCAATTTTTGAAGGCTTATCCTGCTACACCCTTTTGGATGTTTCGTTTGTATGGCTGGGCCTTAGGAGGTTCGGCCAAGATGGGACACTCTGACAACACCGACTGTCGAATATGTAGTGAAGAGGAAGAGACAGTAAGACACCTATATGTGTGAATGTCACGCCCTCGCTAGACAGAGAATTAAGGACTTTGGAGCAGGCATTGACGAATATATCAGGACTGGCCTCGGGCAATAAAAATGGGGCATGAACGGGGCCATTGGTCACATCACGCGCGCGATTGGTCGCAACTAGTTGCGTTAGACTGCACGATTGGCTCGAATTCGAGAGTGACACCGCAGAACTAGTACCATTTTTAGTGCCCGTAAGGCCCGTCCTGAGATATACGTCAATGGGAGCAGGCTATCTGGAACCAAAGGTATTCAAAACGTAACCCATGAGCTCCATCATCCGGCACATGGAGATGGTCGAAAACGCTCTTGAGAAGGATCATTCTGAAGGGGGCAATTGCACAAAAGATCCCTCCCTATAGATCGAAACATGATAAAATAAAGGGGCCGACTAATTAACAGTCCGCCGGACGTTATCGGCCTGTCAGTTGTTCGGAACTGTCAACTTTTTGTTCTAACTGACAGGCCGATACTATCCGGCGGACTGATAATCAGTGGGCCCCTTAAGCGATAAGGTTTAAGGTTCTCATTGTTTTGTGTTTTGTTTTTATTTGTAAACATGTTTAAATTTGTACAGTCGCCATCAGATATATCGGAGCGGTCAAGGTGTTCACAATATCTGAACACGCACTCTAACGCCCTGACAATAGAGGCGTGTTCAGATATTTTGTGAGAGCCTTGACCGCTCCGATATATCTTGGCGACTGTACATGAAACTTGGAGCAGAACTTCCACTCGCTCTACTTTCTTTGTATACCAATTTCTAGCAACAAGATGATGTGACGTAAATGTCCAAGCATGTCGTTTTAAAATGAGAGCGTAACTTGGATTGTATGGCGGCAGCTTGGTTCGTGCGACTCTTAACCCTTTACCGCATACGAAGTCATATATGGCGGATATGAATGATATGATATTCAACTCATTGACAGCGATTAAAGTTGACATTTCAACAAATATTTAAGTATGTATATGTTTGCTCATTAGTTTCGTTACCTTGATGACTAGGTGGACAATAGAAGGGAGGCTCATATCGGTCGAATCCTTCGTCCGAGGGAGAGATACTGCCGTAACTCGACATCCTGTGGACAAACAAACAGTTATTAGGGTTAACTACGCCGCTGTCGACATCCCGGCACTTGAGGGTCCAGGGCGCGTAGCCAACGTGTCGTTAACGCTCCATAGCGTATCGTAGTACTATCACTCTAGTGTGGAAACTAGTACGATAGTGACAGTTGCGTTTCGTTCGCTACGAAGCGTTAACGATTGCACAATTGTGTCCATACTAAATACTACTTCATCCATATTTAGCCGTATTATTTTGTATGGAGACGGCCGCTATATCAGCTATATGACGGCACCGGCGCATCCTAGGAAAGAAGAAGGAAGGATCCGGGGTATCCTAGGAAAACAGTTTTTGGGGTGATACATTTTTTGGACTTAATCCGATCGACGGATCGATTGTAAAGTTGGAATGAAGTAGTAAAACTTAAGTAAAAAATATGTGTTTAAAAAGAAATTTACAGCAGCTTAATGACTACCATGAGACTACTCATGGTATTAGTAACTCATGGTAGTTACAAGTGGCACTTGAGACAGCCCGTGAGATACTAATTATAAACTACGGCGCCACGGTATCAGTCGAGAGCTGCGTTCTTCTCCATCCATTTAGTTTCTTATCCTTTTGGACGCTAATGACCGATATATCCGCACCGCAGGTTCAACGCCAAAGACTGATTAATCGGTCACAGACCACAGAGCAACATAGACCTACGTGCATATGCATAAAGCTCAATTTCAATTTTGACACTTCGGTGACGTGGCGTCCGCGTGACAGCTTTTGTGTTTGACACGGCGTCGAAAAGGTTAACCAACTACAACAAAGGCAAAAGGGTTATGATTTAGCAGATTATGTAGGGTGAGTGAAGCCAGACAAGCATAGATAATTTTCTGAGTTGTGAGTAGAAATGTGCAAGTTGTAAATGTAAATTTGCATATGCCAATCTCATTACCCATGTAAATAATGTAAAAAAAAATGTAATATAGTTACTTAGATAATAAGAAATTATTTCGTACGCCAAAAGGCACATCATGGCTGTTCCTTAGAATATTAAGTTATCATCTATTTATGTACCTGTGATGAACGAATAAAGAATTGAAGAATTAAAAAAATTCTCAAAATTTCCCTGATTTCTGGAAACTTTCGTGAGAAAATTCTCATGCAAGTTTATTCCGCTTATAAAAATCCTGTATTAGGGATTATTACTCAATGTTCTTAACTGTTTAACTGTTGACGACTGTTTCATTTAACATTTAAGTCACTCATGGCCTCTATTTCAAGTGTCATAGAAATCGAAACTAACTGTAAGATGGTTCGGCAATAAACGTGCAGAAAAAATACCGAGAACATTGACATAGATATCTAGGGACTGGCTTTACGGGCAATAATAATGAGGCATGACAGGGGCCAGTACAGCGGTGTGAAATCGCTACAACGCGATTGGTTGACGAGTTCGCATTACGCGCGCTATTGGTCGCAACTAGTCGCGTTAGACTGCACGATTGGCTGGAATTCGTGGGTAGCACCGCTGCACTAGTACGATGTTTAGTGCCCCATTAGCCCGTCCTTAGATATTATACGTCAATGACCGAGAACATTTCATGAGAACTGCAATTTTTGAAAATTCTATTTGGCACATACCGCAGTCCACAGGCTCCCAGGCTTCAAGAAACCTGATATTGCCAGGCTGAAAACTGGTGCAATTTTCCTTTACAATCCTCATACATTCGCCGTCGAAAAAAACACACATTTTGATCGTATTTAAGGAGTTCTACTGAATTTACTGTAGGTACTTTAATGTTTTTGTTTTCAAATATCTAGGAAACTTAGTAAGTTATGTAACAATGTTTTATTCTAAATCACAATATGTATAAAATCCCAGGAAGTAACAATATTATGGCCGCTAACATGTCAAATGTAAACACAAAAATATTTGATACAACGTGGCTCACACGTGTGACAGTACACGTCACAACAAACATGAACCTTATGGTTATGAGGTTAAAGACAATTTTCTTATAAACGATAAGTTCAATATGTGATTTTATCCAGTGTTGGCCAAAAGGGCGTATTTTGTAAGAGAAAACGTGGCTCTTACGTTTCTTTTCCATTTTCTTATGTCAGTGTTTAGATCATAAAGATTTTTAGGCAGCATTTTTTTTGAGGAATAGTTCTTTTAACCACAAGCGGTGGTGGCCGAGTGGATATGACGTCCGACTTTCAATCCGGAGGTCGCGGGTTCAAATCCCGGCTCGTACCAATGAGTTTTTCGGAACTTATGTACGAAATATCATTTGATATTTACCACTAGCTTTTCGGTGAAGGAAAACATCGTGAGGAAACCTGCGTACATCTGCGAAGAAATTCAAAGGTGTATGTGAAGTCCCCAATCCGCATTGGGCTAGCGTGGGGACTATAGCCCAAGCCCTCTCGCGCATGAGAGGAGGCCTGTGCCCAGCAGTGGGACGTGTATAGGCTCACATTATTATTATTTATTATATAGTTCATTTACATCGAAACTAAGACTGTACGTACAGTCGCCATCAGATATATCGGAGCGGCCAAGGTGCTCACAAATATCTGAACACACCTCTATTGTCGAAGCGTTAGAGTAATTGTTCAGATATTGTGAACACCTTGGCCACTCCGATATATCTGATGGCGACGGTACATGTTTAAATTGCACGGCTCTAACAAACCGTTTGATCCGTTATTTCATATATTAAATAAAGAACAGAGGCAACAGGTTTGGTAATTTCTCCATACAAACGTACTCGACTGTTTCCTCCGTGGGTTTTGAAGCTAGAGCAATGATTTTTTCAACACAGATTAATATTGTCAATATCTGTGTCGGACCGTTTTGCTTTTTTTGATATTTTTGTTTTTTAAGGCGCTAGAGCCCTTCAAAAATGGCCAAAATGGCCTAATTGACTATGCCGCAATGAGAGGCATGGTATTCAAAGCTGATATCAATTATCCAAAACAGCAAAACGGTCCGACACAGATAATTTCATAATCATTTATATTTCCAAGTTTGGTTAGGATTGGTTAACTTTTGGAGGAGGAAACAGTCGAGTACAAAACCTCGATTTTTGAGATTTTTACGCAGGATTTTTCGCCTTGTCCTTATCGCACTAGTTTTAGGAGCCGCTTTCATTAGCGAGACGGGTATATTAAATTTACCTAAAATATTTAAATCTCAGCTCCTGTTTCGTCTTAAATACAACAGATTTTTTTTTACTTTTAATTTTGGTCTGAAATGTAGACAAAATAATAGTCTTTTTGGTACCAAAACTGATGTATGGATTGCTCATCTATGTATTTTTTTCTCTATGCTAATGGTTACGGTGTGCCTACACCTACTTCCCTTTGGGCCAAATACTTTTCGCCAAATCCTATAAACATCGCATTTAATTTATTTGGTCAAATTATCATATAATTTTCCATGAATATGCTCTTTTCTTGAAGGTTTGACAGTCGGTCCGGAATGTCCGGATAAGCACTGATTGACTACTTAGTACGTTAATTATTAGTGTTATTACTTTGCGGATTAGCACAATGAAATTATATCATTGGATTAGCGAAGTACCTAGTTATATCTGTTTTAGTTAATATGGATTTAGGTAGTGCAGTAAGTGTAGTGACGTCTGATTCTATTAATTAGTCCTATAATTACTAGAACCTACGTACCTATAGGTAAACACATAAAAAAACCGGCCAAGTGCGAGTCGGACTGGCGTTCCAAGGGTTCCGTACATTAAGTCCGGCTCACGCTTGACTGCACATTTATAATAGGGTTTCCTGTCATCTATAGGTAAAGATCTATTATGTGTATTTTTTTCAAAATTGTAGACCCAGTAGTTTCGGAGATAAAGGTCCCGGGAATGGTCGGACAAACAGACAGACGCACGAGTGATCCTATAAGGGTTCCGTTTTTTCCTTTTGATGTACGGAACCCTAAAAATGACAAAAATAACATGAAACTAAAGAAAATTGTTTACCTCGATAGCAAGCAAGTTCTGGGCATAAAAATGTATTCACCAACCCAACCACATATTTACCACATCACTATAAAACACACAATTTGATCTATGATCTATAACACCAGTTTTAATAAATTATAAAGCCACTAACACATGAACCCACTAACTTTTTTACTTTTTTTTCGAAAATAATATTGTATAAAGCCACTCACACATGAACCCACTAACTTTTTTATATATTTTTTTTCGTAAATCGTAGCGCGGTTATCTGCCGGTTTGACAGGTGACGCGGCAACCGCGGATTCGGGACTGGCTGAGTTTTTGGCCGTCTCTCTGGATAAGGCGGGGCCGTAGATAACTAAGTTATACAATGCGGGAACGAAACGCAATAAGCGCCATCTGTGATTGGCAATGGGCGAAGTGGGATAGGGGAATTATCGATATCGACCTACTCGTGGCACATAATGTCGCAATTTAAATGTAAACTTAACTAGGTATAGTTGGTCAAACCAAATTGTCAGTAAATAAGAACAAAAAAACTATACTCATCCTTTTCTTTTGGGTGCTATTACTAGTTTAAGACAAAGATAGTATGATTCTCTCTGTCTATGTTTGAAATGAGACAGTCCTTTAACAAACTATAAAAGGTAGTTTTTTTTTATATAGGTATTATGTTACTTTTATGTTCAATGTCAACTGTCAAAAATGCATATTTTTTGAGGTATCCATTTCCTCCGTTACAGAATAACTTACAGAGCCCACCTATATGTACAGTCAGCAGCAGAAATTGCTAAGCGGGCGGGGTGTTCACAATTACCTGGACACGCTCTTATACTCTTCACAATGAAGTCGCGTCAAGATCATTTTGAGCACCTCAGCAACTTTTGCTGCTGACTGTACCTACAGACATACACTTGGCCCACCCTGTATATTGTCAAAAACATAATTGGTACACGAACTTTGGAAACACTATCCCATTTTCTCCCACTTTTGTGTCACTTACGACATTTTAAGTAACAACTTAAAAACAATCCCGCCCCATACCTAATATCTCCTATTGGCCAAACTCATATCCCTTCCTTACAACACTGCTCTTCAAACCAATTCCAACTCTAAAACGACCAACATTAGGTCGAAAATAGATTCCTAGGGTCTTGTATATAATTCTAAAAGTCACTTTGCAGTGTAACGTGACATTTAAATTTGAACCGTATGTTTAACCAATACGGATACATTTGCAACTACTTGGCAAAGTGAGATACGAGTTTGCGATGGTTATTTGTTGATGTCTAATGAGTGAATTGGATTGTACTGCAAGTGATTATGAACCCTAACGAGTTTAGGATAAGGTTGGTTTTAACATAACAGATAAGTAAGGGAAATATGAGGACAGAGGGAACCACGAACGAAGTTTTGCCACTGTCGCACTTACGTATGAATTTACAAGTGCGATAGAGAGGCAAAACTTCGTTCGTGGTTCGCGGTAGGCCCTCAGAAGTTTGTTTTGACGTGAAACGTGTTACACGATCAACAAAATAATAGGTTAATCTTATATTTCTGTGGTGGGTGCATATGATATAATATATAGATGGTCAAGCAAATCCTGTCAGTAGAAAAAGGCGCGAAATTCAAATTTTCTATGGAACGATTTCCCTTCGCGCCTACATTTTTCAAATCTGCCGCCTTTTTCTACTGACAAGATTTGCTTGACCATCTATAGCTGGCAGATACTTGATTTGTGAAAGAGTATTAGGGTATCTGTGCTTATCCAATTTCTGAAATTACCAGATATCTAAAGAATTGCTCGTTTAAAGGTATTAGATTATATTATATTTCGTAATCCCATTATTTCAAAGAACAAACATAATATATGGTTCACTCTACAATATCATAAACTTCTAAATAATAATAATTAAATTATCTCACCGCAGTAATTTCACTCTAAATCAAATTGTATGACAATCATCCAGATCGTTAACACGATATCTCCATCGAGTGATTGTTCCAAGCCCAAGGGTTCCCAATCTTGTTATTAGAGCCCATTAAGGGCTCTAACCGCGAAAATCGAAGTTCGCAAATTGCGGGCATAATTCTCTGTCACTCTTATTACGCCTTCAGCCCCATTAGCACGAAAGCTTTTTCAACGCGCGTTAAAAAAGCGCTTGAATCTGTCCGCACTCTAAATTCGATTTAATGACCAAGGCTTAAAGCCGAAAATCCAACAACGCTTGATAAAAAGCGCCACCGCTGTCGTGTGAATAATACACATGTATCCATTTGTGTCATTCAAACGCTTTTTTATCGCGCGTTGTAAAAGCGCCCGTGGGAATGGGGGCTCATTGGAGTAAAAGAGAAAGATCCCCGCAATTTGCGAATTTCGGTTTTCGTGGTAGCCCCTTAAGAGCGTTTTCACATTGGGCGCTCCGATTTCTGCTGTCGGCTTGCATATTGCTAGTTGGGACGGGTCTCTATTGTTTCCAAAGAGTTTTAAGTCATAATGTATTGTTTGCTCGCATTTTCGGTAGTCAATATCTGGGAGACCGAGCCAATTAAGCTCGGAAAACACATTAATAACTCGAAAATGCGCGTTTTTCTAGAGATAGGACCAAGCTAGATCGATTTAGAATCGCCCCCGAAAACCCCCATTTAGCAAATTTCATCGAAATCGTTGGAGCCGTTTCCGAGATCCCCGAAATATATACCTATACTTATAAACATATAAATAAATATACAAGAATTGTTCGTTTAAAGATATAAGATAATTCATTTGGTTCAGATAAGCGTTACTTATCAGGATTGCCGTAAAACAAACATAACCTAACCTAATAACCTATCTATAGGATAGCCTGACGAAAATCCTGAAAAGTTAACGGTTTCAGTTTTATGACTAATGATAATGACAAACAATACATTTTGACTTAAAACTTTATGGGAAACAAAGGGACCCCAGTTGGAACACACAGTTTGGGAACCCCTGCCCTAACTCAATTATTGCAGTGCGTAACTCAATAATGAGTGCAGTGTCGAATTAAGGGGAGGGTTTGTTATGACAGCGTACCCAGGGGTTAGATTATTGACTGTTATCAGTCTAGCAATTATCACACCCCACCACAGATAACATTCCCCATAATCATGAGTTACTACATGTTACTATTATCACTTCATTTCTCATACTCTTTTTATATTGAATTTTTAGCCATTTTAAAGGATGACACGATATCTGTCATTCTGACTAATGTATTTGTAAGAAAGGGATAAACATAAAGTTGATTAACCCCTCAACTGCCTTGTCCCGTATCCGTCCCAGACAATTTGGACTGTAATTAACAGTTGAAATGTTAAGTATTAATTTTAATTTGTTTGTAGTTTTAGTTTATTTTAATAAGATAGATTTAATATGTTATTTAAGCTTCAGTTGTAATTTAATTTGTAATTTGTATATCTTTTTTTTCTGTTTCTTAGCATGAAATAAATATAGCTGGTCAACCAAATCTTGACAGTAAAAAAAGGCGCGAAATTCAAATTTTCTATGGGACGATATCCCTTCGCGCCTACATTTTTCAAATTTGCCGCCTTTTTCTACTGTCAAGATCTGGTTGACCAAGTATAATTACCTAATTGTCCCTATAAAAAAAAATGAAATGTTTTTAATTCAGTAGTAAATTTTTGACAGTGGCGTTTGAGGGGTTAAATCAGCCCGTAAAGTTATATGAATAAGGGGGACTGAAGACCTTAGACTCCCTTAACACGAATTTGCTAACTTGATTTTTTTTTATTTTTGACCCAAACTCGATGAACCCGACCCGACCCTCTCTCTGAGACCCGGTGTCTGAGGACCCGAGAGGTCCCTTAGCACGATTCTGAAGTCAACATTTAACGAAACGGTCGCCATCTTGAATTTCTTAATTTTTGACCCGATTTTGATAAAAATCCATATCCGTAGGCGCGCACGTCTGTAGCGGTCAAATATATAATTTTATTTTAGCTAATCAAACTTTTTTTTTAACCTTTTGGACGCCAATGACCGATATATCCGCACCGTATGTTCAACGCCAAAGACCGATTCGGTCACATATCACAGAGCAACATAGACCTACGTGCATAACTGTACATAAAGTTCAACTTCAGTTTTGACACAATGATGTGGCGTCTGAGTGACAGCTTTTGTGTTTGACACGGCGTGGAAAAGGTTAAGTGGTATCCAGATGAGACAATTTTTCGCCAATCTGATGAAATTCTCCGATCGAATCAGCAGGTGCGGACACATAAATGCCAATTTTCATAGTAATTATCTATGGAATGAATTTTCCTGATCAAATCTGGATGTCTGGATACCACTTCAATAGCAAAAAATTGTATATTGGGAAATATTCGAAGCTGCGGGCGGAGTATAATTATGGAGAAGAGATAACTTTCCATCAGAAAAGGGTCCTTAATATGATTCATGTGCAATAAGGACCTTTAAATTTCTGTTGGAATTTCAGTTGAAACATAAGGACCCTTTTGTGCTGGACAGCCACATATTTCTCAGTCATGTGGTCCGTTTTTCGAAGTCATATGTGCTGATAGGTTCGTCTATATTCCGTCGCTGGCTATAGTCCTACACCTGAGTCTACACAAAGACCTCGCTCCGCTCGGTTGATAAATAAAACTCTTATTTACATTTACACAATTTATTTACATTTCATATTCATATAAACGCACACGTTACAAAGATTTGTTACGTACAGAATTATTTATAAAAGTTACAATATTTATTAATTTTATTACATATACAATACAATACTTCGAGAAAAAATATAGTGCTGACTTACGGCTGAAATGGCAGTATGTATTGATAAAATAGGGTTTTACAGATGGCGCCAGTATAGCTTTTACCTGTCAATCCTACGAATAGTATCAACGTCTTTATTTATTTATCATCTCTCACTCTTGCATATTCGAGCGATAAAGAGGCAGACAACTAAATTTCGATTTTCTCGTTTCCCGGTAGGCCCTTTGTAAACAAACCGCCTTATATTTTATTGTCTGTGAAAACTTGTCAAAAAACAGAAGGCACAGTATGTATAAGTTACTCTATGGTTTACGATAGGCGCTAGTGCTGCACTCTTGCGGCAGAACATTGCATTAATACCCCTTATTGCATAGGTTTACTTAGGTTTCTGGTTAACAGTTAATTTTCTGTAGTGGAGATTTTTTAAAACAAGTTTCATTGTGTCTCTTAAGATGCCCATGTGTCTGGCAGCTGTCCCCTGGGCAAAGTGATAGTTTCTAGTTAAGGGCTAGATTTTCTGTAGACTTGAAACAAATTTCAGTGCTGTTTGTGTCTCTTAAGGTGCCTTAGCGCGTATCTGGCAGCTGTTCCTTGGTCAAAGTGATAGTTTCTAGTTAAGGGCTAGGTTTTCTGTAGACTTGAAACAAATTTCAGTGTTTGTGTCTCTTAAGGTGCCTTAGCGCGCATCTGGCAGCTGTTCCTTGGTCAAAGTGATAGTTTCTAGTTAAGGACTAGGTTTTCTGTAGACTTGAAACAAGTTTCAGTGTTGTTTGTGTCTCTTAAGGTGCCTTAGAGCGCATCTGGCAGCTGTTCCTTGATCAAAGTGATAGTTTCTAGTTAAGGACTAGGTTTTCTGTAGACTTGAAACAAGTTTCAGTGTTGTTTATGTCTCTTAAGGTGCCTTAGCGCGCATCTGGCAGCTGTTCCTTTAGCGATGCGGTAGTTCCGTCCTACGCCCTTGAAGGCCCCTCGACCGAACACCTCCACGCACACGCGGACTCGTCTCCCGTCAGCGAGACGCTCTGGTTTACTGCAATCATAAAAATATGAGGTCAGGCTTAGAAATAAACACACATCGGAGTTTTTGGTGCGAGAATGTATTACACTAGTCAAAAAATAGGTAAGCTTGGTAGGTAGGCTTGGGGCTTAAATCATAATGTATTGTTTGTCATAGGTATTATGATTAGCTTGGAGGATATAATCAAACGGAGACGCCATGTCTGTAATTTTCTATACAAAACAGTCTGCCGATTTTTGCGGGGGAGGGGAACGTCAAATGTATGCGTAACGTAAAAATAGCCATGTCAGATAAACGTCAGTCCATACATTGTGTATGACCGTTGGCCGCCTATTTTCGACAGAGGGGAAAGCCTGTTAATGGCTACTCCGTTTAGTTGTATCCTCCAAGATCATTAGTCATAAAACTGAAACCGTTAACTTTTCAGGATTTTCATATAGTTACCTTATAGATAGGTTAGGTTTGTTTTATGGCAATCCTGAAAAGTGACGCGTTTCTGATTCAAATGAATTATGACTAACGAAAATGCGGGCAAACCATAGAAGGTAGGATCCTATAGAAGTGGTATACGCGTGCCTCCGTGAGGGACAAAACATACGCAATGCGACACTATGATTGGTCGAATTTATTTGTTGCCCACCATAATCCATACTAATTTATGGTGGGGAATAAAAAAAATGTGAGACTGTGACAAGGACAAACAATAATAGCGCTTTCGCTGCTACTCCTACTGAAAGATACATAAGACTATCCCGTTCGGTCATTTCCCCCACCCTTCATGCCAGATCCAGTTATATACTAGCATAGACTAGAAATCCTCTAGACGGAGTTTAGAGCAATTATTTCATGAAACCGATGCTGCCAAAAATACTGGGGTGCGGGGGACGAGGCGAGCGAGTCCCGTGCCGTGATTGGTCCGTTCAAAGACACGGACGTCACACAAAGACACTTTCACTCGAAGATGGAGTAAAACTACCGTATATAGTGGCAGAGGGGGTAACGTTACTAATGCTCAGTCTAGAGGATGTCTTGTCTGTGTGACTAGATTCATGGGGCAAATTTTTGATTTTTGGGAAACAATAGAGACCCCTTGGGGCGTCTTACCCAAACTTGGCGGTGTCGGGTTCGGCCTCCAGCAGCTCTCGCACGGGGGACTTGGGGGCGGCGGCCGAGAAAGCCTCCAACTCGGCCCCCATCAGCTGCTCGTACGAGCCCCATACCGCCGCTAGCGACATGCCTGACAACAACAAACTTTATTGAGTAAAAGTAAAGTAAATAAGTTTTTGGCAAAAAAAATATTTTTGGTACAAGCTTTTATCGCTGTCTTACAGGGCTGCCAGACATGGATTTTTGACAACGACACAAAAAACAGAATACAAATATGCCAAAGGGCCACGGAACGGAGCACACTCAACCTAAAACTAAGAGACAGGATAAGAAATACAGAAATAAGAAGAAAGACAAACGTGATAGATGCTTTAGTTCATTGTAAAAAGCTCAAATGGAAGTGGGCTGTTCATATAATACGCATGAACAGTACAAAATTACTGGTAAAGACTGGACGAAAAAGGCAAACGACCGAGAGGCATGGAAACAATTGGAGGAGGCCTTTACTCGTTAAGAGGTCCTTAATTAAAACTAGAATTAATGAATAAATAAATATATAGGTATTTACATTAAATTCATACCTTTATAATAATATTTTTACACCGACATTTAAATTCAAATAACAATATTGTATACGAAATAATGATAATGGAATGATGCATGTATGTAAAATTAAGGAACTAAAGAGGCTTTTTATTTATTTATTTTATCGCTGACTGTACTTTTCTTACGACAGACAACTAATACTCATCGAGACAATTCTAAAAACCCCTAACACAATTAGGTTGCGTTGTTTCATCACAGAGTTCCTATGGCCACCTCCTGTCTCCATCATCAGATCAGTTCGACAGTACCATATTATTGTATTGTCATCAGAACTACATACAGCTGCCAATTTTCATGACGCTACGATCCTTGCAAGATGGTTAAATTAGTTACCTTAGATTCCATTATATATTTACATACAGGTCGACCTAATAAAAGCTTGTTAAAAAGTAAAAATTATTTAGGAAGAAACATAAATTAACTGGTCTTAAAACTAAAAGACAATTGGGCGTTTTTTTTTTAAAGTTGTCCCCTAACTTTTTTTTCAAATTTGGGATTTTTTATGTTATTTCTACTCAGAATCACGAGCTCTTTCTATCCTAATAGGAGAAAAAAGTGTCCCAAAATTTCCATACATTTTTCGATCTTTCCATTCCGCGACCACCATACAAAGTCTATGAGAAATGGTGACGGAACGGAAATAAAAACCTTAGGACACTTTTTTTCTCCTATTAGGATAGAAAGAGCTCGTGATTCTGAGTAGAAATAACATAAAAAATCCCAAATTTGACAAAAAAGTGTAGGGAACAACAACAAAAAAGCGGCCAAGTGCGAGTCGGACTCGCCCATGAAGGGTTCCGTATTTAGGCGATTTATGACGTATAAAAAAAAAACTACTTACTAGATCTCGTTCAAACCAATTTTCGGTGGAAGTTTACATGGTAATGTACATCATATATTTTTTTTAGTTTTATCATTCTCTTATTTTAGAAGTTACAGGGGGGGGGACACACATTTTACCACTTTGGAAGTGTCTCTCGCGCAAACTATTCAGTTTAGAAAAAAATGATATTAGAAACCTCAATATCATTTTTGAAGACCTATCCATAGATACCCCACACGCACGGTTTGATGAAAAAAAAATTTTTTTGAGTTTCAGTTCGAAGTATGGGGAACCCCAAAAATTTATTGTTTTTTTTTATTTTTGTGTGAAAATCTTAATACGGTTCACAGAATACATCTACTTACCAAGTTTTAACAGTATAGTTCTTATAGTTTCGGAGAAAAGTGGCTGTGACATACGGACGGACAGACAGACGGACAGACGGACAGACGGACAGACAGACAGACAGACAGACAGACAGACGGACAGACATGACGAATCTATAAGGGTTCCGTTTTTTGCCATTTGGCTACGGAACCCTAAAAACGCCCTGATACAACTATAGGGTATTTGACTACTTGTCAAATTAGTTTCTTTTTTCGAAATATCAAAACGATTACGCTACTATGGAATTTATATGAAATACTAGGTGTAAGGCCTGAGTGGACGCTCTTGTTGCGCGTGCGGCGGGGCGGGGCGTGCGGCGTGCATGTTAAACAAATGCGCACGTATAGGAGCGGCCTTAGTGCACGCTGCTCACATCACGCGTGAGCCCACAGCCACGCTGCACGCCCGCCGAGCGAGCGTCCACTCAGGCCTTACACTAGCATGTGATGTCACAATCAGATTACCTACTCTTTATAGTTTTCTACGGGTTTTAAAATAGAAATTGTGTCTAAAAATAACTGTTGTCTACGTTATTCTATTAATCTTCTGGTGCTTTGTTTCATGCATGGTGTAAAATTACTTATTTTAAATAAAGCAAATACCCTATTATCGAGAAGCTTGAAATATTTATTAACGCGAAGAAAACAACAAAGCATTAAACAAAATCTAAACAAAATCAAACCAAATAAAATCCAAATGAAGGCTATTTTTTATTGATTAAAAAAAATATAATAGACAGTATTTATACAACCTAGGTCCATGATACAGTCTAGAAAAAACAAACAGAACAAATGCAAAAAATAAAAACTAATACTCTTGTATTACTGTCTACTGTGTAATATTTATATATTGTGACCTTTTTATCCATTTTTGTGTTATTTCTAGTCAGAATCGCAAGCCCTTTTCATCCTTAAAGGAGAAAAAAGTATCCTAAAGTTTCCATACATTTTTCCAACTTCCCTTTTTATTACCGCCATAAAAAATATATGGGGAAATGATAACACAATAGGAAAAAAACTCTGGGACATTTTTTATCCCAATAGGATCGAAAGAGCTCGTGATTCTGAGTAGAAATAACACAATAGTGGCAAAAAAGGTCACAATATATAAAAATGGCAATAAATAAAATAAACCCTCATTAGTAGCTCTGTACGAAATATTTGTACGAGGAGGTGTGATTTGACAAACCATATAACTGCGAAATATGCTACTTACCGGAGTCCAGAAATATGGCCCCCGCTATGGACTCGAATAGGTCTCCCAGAGCCTTGGGGACCTCCACGTCTTCAGCTTGCTCCAGCTCGTCCTCGTGAATCAGGTAGTGCTGCAAATGAGTCATTATACTTGGTCAAACCAATTTGTCAGTAAATAAGAACAAAAAAAACTACGCCGGTGCCGGTCAGTCACCGTTAACGCAAACTCCTGATGACGCTGCTCGGTACGGAGTGAAACGTGTCGAGCGATGTCGATTTAAAATACGGGAGTGACCCGTTTTTAATATATTGAATGTCTGTGTCCCACGGAAGTTTTGTTACCAAAAAAAACTATACTCATACTTTTCTTTTGACAAACATAGTATGATTCTCTCTGTCTATGTTTGAAATGAGACAGTCCTTTGACAAACTATATTTATTTATTTATGTGTGTATGTCTTCTTTTCTATATGTAATATGTTGAGGCGTTAAATAAATGTATTTTCTTTCTTATTAAGAGTGGGTGGAGGTATAGTATAATGGCGGTATTCGAAAACGCATTACGAACCTGAGTTAGCTATGAATCGTTTGTCTTTATCTGTCATTTTTACTAATGTATTTGTAAGAAAGGGTAAAATATAAGTTAACTAATTCAGCCAGCCTATTATGGATAGCTTTATCCATCTTTATCCACGTGATAAAATAACTGTCACTGTTTAACACCGTGGGAAAGAAAGTGACGGACACCGTTTTATCACGCTGTCACGTAGACAAGAACGACCATCATATCCGTACAGTTCCGTAAAGATATTACATCTGTAACGGCTTCGTATAAATTGTATAGATGCAACGGATAGTTGTTTGGCCGGATACCGGATATTCGGCCTCACCATCGGCCGAACATTCGGTTTACGGCCGGCGGAACTATACCTACATTTCGGTTTTTGAGGTGCGTATTGTGCAGGTTTTGACCTGTTTCATAGTGAACGTTCGTGCGGACTCATTTCTAAGTGCGAAATGAGTGCGCGTGCAAGTGAGTAGTTAGAATGTTTAAATTGTTTTCAAATAATAAACCAATACGATTATGACCATGACCCATGACTCCATTTGTCTACTCCGAAATCAAGCAAAGTTATTATCCGGTATCCGGCAATGATTTATAACTCAAGATAGGTTATAGGCATTCCAAAATTGAAGCGCGTAACTTGTGACAAATTGGACAAGTTGCCTTTAGTCGCGGTTGGACAAGCGAGAAATGTGCACGTGCTAACGAGCTCCGGCACGCCGAAAGAGAAAGAGACGACCTTATGTTTAACAACGAGTGTGACAAAGATGGACGGAATGAGAAAATTAATCAAAAATAACAGATTTCTTCGTAGGCACAGAAATAAATATGGAAGTATTTTTTGTGCTCCTCAAGTATGAGGATAACCTATCTATAGTTATGTAATATCATTGGTATCCGGCCGGATATTAAAATGGGGTGGGTACCGGATAGTAACCGAATATCCGGTGCTTCTCTAATAAATTGTCACAAAATATATACAAAGTGGCCCAGAGATGAAGGCGGTCGAGTATGTCAACAAATGTGGTTGTTACCAGGGTTGTTACGGAGCTCCGTTTCCGTTTCCGTTAAATCGGAACTTCCGTTTGGTATTACACATCCGTTTCTGTTCCGGTTCCGTTACTTTTGAAACGGAAGTTATATCGGATGTCAATGCTTAGCGCGGCAGCGGGACATGAGCAGCATATATCAAAAACAAACAGGTTTATACCAGTCATTCGCTCATTAGATGTTCTGGTTTATCCGTGTTTTTGAATTTAAAATACCTATTCGTATGTGTTGTGTTGTGTAATGTATACCTACTGATAGTACTGACTCAGGCTCCGGTTCTGGTTCCGGTTCCGTTTTCGGTTCCGATTCCGTTTCTGGTTCCGATAACCTAAATTTAAAACATCTGGTTCCGCTTTCGGTTCCGATAAAACCACATCCGTTACATCCCTGGTTGTTACTCACCTCCTCGCTGATGGAGTGTCCGTTTTCCTCCTGTATCCTGACGTAGCGCGTCAGTACCTCGTTCAGCCCGGGCGACATGTGCCGGAAGTACCTGCGAGAAAAATACAACGTGAATATGGGTGGATCAACTATTTCTTGTTGTTATTCTGTCTGTCCGGTCAGCCAAGAGACAATAGTAGCATAGTTTGTTAGAAGACATTGTACACCACCTTCTGACACGCTTGGTAGACGACCCTCAGTGGAAACGGTTTATAAGTATCACAAAAAAGCGGGTTTGGTGAATTTAAATGCCTAAAAATTAGGTTTTAAAGAGTGACCCAGGAGAACGTAACCATGGCAAGAAGTGACAAGAAAAAGTTGATTCACCTATATTCATTCGTGATACACACACGTGATTTCTTCTTTTCTTACTGTTGTTGTCTGTTCGTACATGTTTTACGAAAAAATATCTTTTTTTTTCTTTTTAGGGTTCCGTACCTAAAGGATTAAAACGGGATCCTATTACTAAGACTCCACTGTCTATCTGTCCGTTTTCTCTCACCAGGCTGTAACTCATGAACCGTGATAGCTGGATAGTTGAAATTTTCACAGATGATGTATTTCTGTTGCCGCTATAACAATAAATACTAAAAACAAAATAAAATAAATATTTAAGTGGAGCTCCCATACAACATACGTGATTTTTTGCCGTTTTTTGCGTAATGGTACGGAACCCTTCGTGCGCGACTCCGACTCGCACTTGGCCGGTTTGTTTATATCAGCAGCAGGGATGTTGCGAACATTCGCATCCGCATCCGCATAAAATCGATGCGGAGCTTATGCGGATGCGGATGTCGAACAAGTCGGTACAGGAACGTCTTAGCGGCGGCGTAAGTGCTAGGTAATTTCGTAATTACCTATAACGAAATCGTCTAGATCCAGAAAAGTCGGCCAAGTTACTGTTTATTAAATATATTTTGTTCAAATGCTAAACGTTTCTTTTTTTTTTAATAAAAAAATACTAAAAATGTAATATTTGACGTTTTCTAAGTCCCTAATCTTGACATCCGCATCCGCATCCGCGGATGTGAGCCTTTAAAAATCCGCATCCGCATCCGCATCCGCGGATGTCAAAAAATCGGCATCCGCAACATCCCTGATCAGCAGTCACGTAGTTGATACCCCAAACCAAAGCATACAGGATGTTTTTTCGACTTTTGCGAGCTGAATTTATACACCATACTAGGCAAGTTTTAGCGCTGGTAGCCTAGCGGTAAGAGCGTGCGACTTGCAATCCGGAGGTCGCGGGTTCGAACCCCGGCTCGTACCAATGAGTTTTTCAGAACTTATGTACGAAATATCATTTGATATTTACCATCAGTCGCTTTTCGGTGAAGGAAAACATCGTGCAGAAACCGGACTAATCCCAATACGGGCCTAGTTTACCCTCTGGGTTGGAAGGTCAGATGGCAGTCGCTTTCGTAAAAAGTAGTGCCCACGCCAATTCCTGGGAGTAGTTGCCAAGCGGACCCCAGGCTCCCATGAACCGTGGCAAAAATGCCGGGACAACGCGAGGAAGATGATGACTAGGCAAGTTTTACTTTTTATTTTTTATATTTGTGAGGTTTTATCTCTTGTTATTAACATTAAAAATCGACGTCTATCTTATTGCCTTGCTGTTGCTGTTATCTAGGAATGATTACCCACTTACTAGGATCACAGAATAAATAATAGTACTAAGTACAGAAGACTCACTCTCTAACAAAACGCGTCTGTTACGATCAGCACAGATATGGCCGCTAGGTGGCGACAGCGCCACGCGCGGCTTATGGTTTTCCCCAAAATTGGGGCCGAACGGATGTACTTTTAGCTACCTGTAGCAAAGCTCGCGGAGTGAGACACGCCTGCTAGGATGCAAATAAATACCTATCTCTTTTACTATTCGACCAACCCTGACTTAAAAAAAAAAAAAATTATTTTATTTAATCAAGAGTAAATTACAGATAACATTATAGTATTTAGTACCTCTTTTTAAGTAAACTATATATTACCTGTGTTAAGAGGTACTGCTCTCTTATTTTAACAAAAACTCTTAATTATATAATAAAATCTAATGAAATCTAATAAATAAAATCTAATGACTTAAAATGAAATATTGGCTGTTTCGTACATTTCGACTGATGATATGTCGATGATTATATGAAAGCGGTTGTTTAGTAACTAACTTATGAAAGCCGTGCCGCGCGGCGAGAGTGGCGAAGATGGTGTTGTTGACGAGCGCGGAGCGCAGGTCGGTCAGGGCTCCGGGCGAGTGCCGGCGAGGGTCCTCGTACAGGTGCCGGGTTATTAGGTAGTCTGTGAACAAACGTCATTAACCCTTTAACCGCCGTAGACTGATATATAAGACATACAAAATCGGGCTCATTTCGCCGCTGTCTGATAAATAAGACAAAACTTAGTGTAACTTCGTACCACCCGGCGACACTAGCACGCTCGATGACGTATTCTATGGCGGTTAAAAGGTTAAATATACAGGGTGGCCCATTTAGATCGGTCAGTATGGGAAAATCTGAAACTATAAGACGTACGACGATCTCTTCTTAGGAACCATGTCATCGATTTTAGTAACAAGAAAAACTGCATTCATACATTAAAAAAAAAAATGTGTACTCAGCTCGGGAATCGAACCCGGGTTTTTTGAAAAAAAAAATCTAAAATTATTTCTATTTAGATATCGACTGTGTAGGTCTTAAGCAGTAAATGTTACTATGAAACATAATGTTTGAAATAAATAAAATGCATTGTTTTCATATCCTTTAATTTATTTTAGTATGTTTTCGAAATGGCCACCATTTTTTTCAATACATTTTACATAAAAAAAAATTAAATGTATGAATGCAGTTTTTCTTGTTACTAAAATCGATGACATGGTTCCGAAGAAGAGATCGTCGTATGTCTTATAGTTTCAGATTTTCCCATACTGACCGATCTAAATGGGCCACCCTGTATAACCATTTATTTAAAAAAATCTACTTCAAATCAAAAGGTATTAAAATAATAAATAAATAATAAAGGACATCCGTACACACACAAATCCTATGATTAAGCCCCTGTGTGTTGCTCAGACAACGATATATATCACTACATAGTATAAAACAAAGTCGCTTCCCGCTGTCCGTCTGTCCCTATGTATGCTTAGATCTTTAAAACTACGCAACGGATTTTGAAGCGGTTTTTTTTTAAATAAAATGATTCAGAAGGAAGGTTTATGTATAATTTGTTAACTCGTGCGAAGCCGGGGCGGGTCGGTAGTAATAAATAATTTACAAATACATAAATACATAGTAAACGCTCAAGACTCAGGAACAAATATCTGTGCTCATTACACAAATATATGCCCTTACCGGGATTCGAACCCAAGACTATCGGTTTCACCACCACCAGTGAAACCTGTGTCGAAACGTCGGTAAATAAAGGTAATTAAATAAATTTCGCGATAGGCGTCTATAAATGTGAGTTAATATCGGCTTCATAGGGTCACTACCGACAAGGCCAGATAGGTTGTCAAATAAAAATAAAACATTGAAGATAGAGCGTACCCAAAATGGCGTCACCAAGGAACTCGAGTCTCTGGTAGCAGTCAGTTAGTCTATTCCTCTGGTGTGACGCGTGTGTGAGTGCCTGCAATAGGAGCGAGCGGTCTTTGAAGCGGTACTGAAGAGTCCGCTCCAATGCGTCGTAGCCTGAAAAAAAAAAACAATTATGAGTGATGCTAGAAGTGTGGCGTTACCATAGAGAAATATAGTAAGACAAGAGTGCTCACTCCATACATCAGTTCAGACTATTAATTTCAGTGTCTACATCTAGCATCGAGTAGCGGAACTATCAGTACTGCTACTTGACAATAGATGTAGCACCGACCGGAAAGTCTTATGCTGTTGAGATTGTCAAGTAGCAGTACTGATAGTTCCGCTACTCGATGCTAGATGCTAATAGTCTTTTTGGTACTAAAACTGATGTATGGAGTGAGCACTCTATGTATTTTTTTCTCTCTATGGCGTTACTCACAGTTTGAAGGTTATTTCGCAGTTGAATGGTTTTTCGCTCGTGTGTTGTGTGTTGGTCAAGCAAATCTTGTCAGTAGAAAAAGGTGGCAAATTTGAAACATCACGGGTTAACAACACTGCGTTTGAATTGTTCGAAAATCGCGTGTCATTTATATATTATCTGTGGAACTGTTTTGTTTACATTTCATCGTTGTTCAATGTACATTACTGCTTTTTGTTCGTTTCCTAGGGATACCATACTTTAGTTTGCTTTACATTGCTACTGACATATCCGACTTGACAGAGTTAGACTTAAAAGGCAGAATTCAGCTAGGCTATATACCACAGCAACAAACACGCATGTAGCACGGCGGACGTAGTCCACTGAACATCGGCTACATTGTAGCGTAAATTTTGTTTCTAGCATATTTCTCAGTTGTATGATTTGACCCTCTTGTATGGAAGGACAGCTTAAGTAGAAGAGCTATATTCGTCATATAATTGGCAGTTAAAATTGCCTCTTCGTGTGATGAGACTTATCGGACATAAAATTACTGGATGTAGCCAAGCAACGGCGAGACCGACCGCAGTGCTCCCAACATCGCCTGCAGTGTGAAGTAACTATGTAGCATATTTCGCAGTTACATGGATTGTCCCTCATGTGACAACATCTGCTCAAGCTCTCATCTCATCTACGCAGCGACCATCGCCTACAGTGTGCTGTGCCTTAGTTTGTTGCATATTTCGCAGTTGTATGAGTTTTCTCTCATGTGGCTAGACTTACCGGACAACATCTGCTCAAGCTCGCCCTCTGGGTCGGCGATGTAGCGACGCAACGACGCGGCGGCGCCCTCAGCGACCATCACCTACAGTGTGCTGTGCCTTAGTTGCATATTTCGCAGTTACATGAATTGTCTCTCATGTGACAACATCTGCTCAAGCTTTCCCTCGGGGTTGGCGATGTAATGTGATGTACAGTGTGCTGTGCCTTAGTTTGTTGCATATTCTGCAGTTGTATGAGTTGTCCCTCGTGTGGCGAGACTTACCGGACAACATCTGCTCTAGCTCGCCCTCTGGGTCGGCGATGTAGCGCAGCAACGGCGAGGGCGGCGCCCGCAGCGCTCCAAACATCGGCTGCAAAAAAACGAGCGTGATGAACAAAGTAATGATGATGACAAGATTACAGAATACTTAAGGCCTTATTCATAAACGTCTGCTAAGCTAATCAGCTGATGATCGTCGCTTGTCCCTCTCTATGGCATAACGACAGATAGGGACAAAGGACGATCATCAACTGATTAAGTTAGCAGCCATTCATAAAAATGAATAACGCCATTAGTGTTTAGAAATAAATTTAAAGTCGAAATATTGTTTCTCGGGCTCAGCGAATATTTCCACCATATCGTCAGATGACAACCAAAACTCACCTCAAATCTCTATCATTTGTGAGTCTGTCTCGTAACATGCTTCGCAGTTATATGGTGTGTCTCTCGTGTGATCACTGTAGAATCGTAAAGCAATATCTAACTCACCAGAAACCACTGTCCATTCTCTTTGTAGGGCGCTGACAGGCCGAGGAAGATCATAGTCATCTTCATCTGATGACTAAGTCTGTCTGTCGACGTCTGTCTCGTAACATACTCGCAGTTGTATGGTTTGTCTCTCGTGTGACCACTGCAGAATTATAAAACAATATCCAACTCACCAGAAACCACTGTCCATTGTCTTTGTAGGGCGCCAACGAGCCGACAGGCCGAGGACGATCATCATCATCTTCATCTACTAAGTCTCGTCTCTCGACGTCTGTCTCGTAACATACTTTGCACTTATATGGTTTATCTCTCGTGTGATCACTGCAGAATTGTAAAACAATATCCAACTCACCAGAAACCACAATCCATTCTCTCTGTAGGGCGCCAACGAGCCGACAGGCCGAGGAAGATCATCGTCATCTTCGTCTGATGACTAAGTCTGTCTCTCGGCGTGTCTCGTAACATGCTTCGCAGTTGTATGGTGTGTCTCTCGTGTGATCACTGCAGAATTGTAAAACAATACCCAACTCACCAGAAACCACTGTCCATTGTCTTTGTAGGGCGCCAACGAGCCGACAGGCCGAGGAAGATCATCATCATCTTCGTCAGACGACTCTGAGTCTGAATCGCGACGTGTTTTGCGGGCTGACTGCTTCTGCTGTTGGGGAAAAATATAATATGTACTCGTAATATTACAAATGCTAATGTATCTATGCTAATGGACCAATTTTGACAACTTTTCGTACTAGTATGTAGTAGTAAAGGTTACTTTTGAATGCATGCATAATTATTTAAGTACATAAGCTATTTTCTTTTAGAAATCTTCCTTTAAGGGCCAATAGAAAGTATGGCAGATACCGAAAATATTAGGTAAAAAAGTTAAGATCAGCACTTTAGTAAATGTATTCACTGAAAACCAAGTACCACTTTGGAAGAATGGACTTTATCTGTGCATTATCTTCCAATCCACCAACTGTGGCTTTCCATCACAGAAGGGTCCTTATGCTTCTGATAGAATCTGACATTCCAACAGAAATTCTGATAGAAAGGTCCTTATTGCCCATGAAGCATAAGGGCCCTTCACTGGTCGAAGGCCACAACCACAGACAAGACATCCTCCAGACTGAGCATAGTAGCACTACCCCCTCTGCCACAAATATACGGTAGTTTTACTCCATCTTCGAGTCAGTGTCCTTGTGTGACGTCCGTGTCTTTGAACGGACCAATCACGGCACGGGACTCGCTCGCCTCGTCCCCCGCACCCCAGTATTTTTGGCAGCATCGGTTTCATGAAATAATTGCTCTAAACTCCGTCTAGAGGATTCCTAGCCCATTTGTAGGATTGTAATATACCTTCTCAGATGTTGGTTATGTTAATATTTCCTATATGATTACCTCACTTCACTTGGTACATTACCTGCCACATTTCTAACTTGCTGACGGTACCGTGGTCGGTGACTGGCACGTCATGCCGCGGCAGCACCCGGATCCCGAGCCACGCCATGAACAGCAGGGCTCCGCGGGGACCGCACTCCAACAGGTACGCCCCTATTAGGGCTTCCACGCAGTCCGCTATTGATTTGTCTGGACAAAATAGCCACAACGTAAATTTAATCTAACCTTTAGCATCCCACTGTCCCTATACTAGTACTAATTACCTACATTGAAATTTAAATCATTAGTAAATGGAAGAGAAGAGAGTAAATGGAACAGAGTTGCTTTTGTTTTATTTCGTTCGATTTCAAAACAACACAAACTCAATTATATTTTTGAATAATTTTACGGTTTAGACTCACTTGGTTTAAGTTTTAAGTCAGTGTCAGCTTGAGAAAGGAGACCTAGGCTCTCCGAAACATGTCACGCGCGTCACTTAAAACAAGTGAGTCTAAACCGTAAAATTATTCAATGTTAGTATGTCTCACAACAGTTTAAATTCAATTATATTTTCTTATAATTGAATTTGTACCATTGATTTTCATTTTGAGTACAGTCAGCAGCAGAATTTGCTAAGCGGGCGAGGTGTTCAAAATGATCTTGACGCGACTTCATTGTTAATAGAATAAGAGCGCGTCAAGGTCATTTTGAACACCTCGCCCGCTTAGCAACTTCTGCTGCTGACTGTATGTATTTGTAAGAAACGGATGAAACATAAATTAACTAATTGTAGGTTGTAAAGTTTTATGAATAACCTCAAACTTTACTAACTGATGCAAAATATCTCCTCGTGAGCCATGGACATGACAGTTTCAATTCTATTCTAGTCCGCATTTGTTTTTCAGACACAAGTTATGTAATAAGCCGGCGGTTTTTTTTTTAATATACAGGAGGAAAAGCGCTGGTGGCCTAGCGGTAAGAGCGTGCGACTTGCAATCCGGAGGTCGCGGGTTCGAACCCCGGCTCGTACCAATGAGTTTTTCGGAACTTATGTACGAAATATCATTTGATATTTACCAGTCGCTTTTAGGTGAAGGAAAACATCGCGAGGAAACCGGACTAATCCCAATACGGGCCTAGTTTACCCTCTGGGTTGGAAGGTCAGATGGCAGTTGCTTTCGTAAAAACTAGTGCCCACGCCAATTACTGGGATTAGTTGCCAAGCGGACCCCAGGCTCCCATGAGCCGTGGCAAAATGCCGGGACAACGCGAGGAAGATGATGAGGAGGCAAACGAGCAGACGGGTTACCTGGGATGCTGTGCTGCGTGATGAGATTGTAAGGGATGAAACAGCCGGCGGGAGGGGGCGCCTCCTGCCCGCTCTCGGAGTCCACCTGTTAGACAGAACATAATATTTTTTATATTATAGTAATTTTAATTTTATATGGACTTATTGTCTGAAATAAAGTGATTTTATTTTATTTATTTATTTATTTATAATTAAATTATACAACGGGACTTAATCGCGTATCTAAGTTTTAAGATTTACCTCCGACGTTTCGAGGACGGCGTTGTCCCCGTGGTCTCGGAGAAGACTGGCTTAAGTTGGTCGTCGAAACGTCGGAGGTAAATCTTAAAACTTAGATACGCGATTAAGTCCCGTTGTATAATTTAATAATGTGTAAAAATCGTGAAAGTTTAAATCAGTGTTAGACAGAACATAAGTTACATAGCCATACCCTTTTGTTAATTAATTACTAGAACTGGTACGTTTCTGGCCCCAAAAAGCCGGGCAGTACAGTCGACGTCAAAGACATGTTTACACTTTTTTTTTTTCATTGAGAAACAGACAGTCTTAATAAACATATGAGCAACTCAGGTAATAGCTACAAATTGATTCCTTTATAGACCTATAGTTTCCTAATTTACAAATTGTATCGAGGTACAATTGAAAAATAATAGTGTAAACTTATAGTACCTACTAAGATTGTACATAACAAATGCTTAAGCAAGAGAAAATACTTAAATAACAAGTGCCTACTATCGGGTTGCTTGCAACATTACACCCTCATTTTCATTTTTTGTACCTTACCCCTTTGTAAGGTGAAATAACTAAAGCAAATCAGTGTCAGGCCATAAATAAACGTAAGTCTTACGCGATTAAGTCCCGTGTTAGTTATAAAAGTATGAGTGAAAATCGTGTTAGTTTAAAATAAATATTATAGTACATTCTTACACAAATTGACTAAATCCCAAAGTAAGCTCAAGAAAGGCTTGTGTTGTGTTGTACTCAGACAACGATATATATAATATACAGATACATAAATACATAGAAAACACCCAAGAGGAACAAATATCTGTGTTAATCACACAAATAAATGCCCTTACTAGGATTCGAACCCAGGACCGCGGCTTAACAGGCAGGGTCACTACCCACTAGGCCAGAGCAGTCGTCAAATCGATAAATCAAGAATCAAGAGATAAAATCAATAAATCAAGAGATAAAATCAATAAATCAAGAGAGCCTTTACCAGCTGTGGTGAAAAGTATTATACTTACTGGCGCGTGCGCCGCGGGTGGAGCTTTGTGGCAGGGCGGCAGCCAGTTGTCGTGGGGTTCGAACTTGGACGCGATCATGCGCGCGCCGAGGCGCTTGCGCAGCCCCAGCCGGTACAGGTTCAAGTTTGACACCTGTCAAAACGTAGACGGTTAAGCTTTGGATTCCTCCGAAAACGGTGTCGTCATATTACGGCCGCTATATAGCGTTGAATGACGTCACTAGAACGTTGTCTATGTAAACAAGATGGCGCGGTTTCCTAGACGGCGTTGTTTCAACGTAACGTAAAAAGACGGCCGTCATGACGGTGTCGATAGTTTCGTGAACGTTTTATTAGATAGCGGTGACGCCATTTTGAATAAATGACACGAGATTTGAATAAATGATTCCGTACTACGATTATTTTCCTTCAAGTAAATTATAGATAGTCAAGCAAATCTTGTCAGTAGAAAAAGGCGCGAAATTCAAATTTTCTATGGCACGTTATCCCTTCGCGCCTACATTTTTCAAATTTGCCGCTTTGACCTTGGTGGCTGACGGTGTGTTATGACGCCGTGGTACTTTCCACATGTCGTCACCGTAAAGACGGCCGTCTTTTGCGGCCGCTATATGACGGCCGTCATATAGCGGCACCGTTTTCGGAGGAATCCAAAGCTTTAGCGCCACTTGCACCATCCCACTAAACCCGGTTAAACCGTTAATTTAGTGTCAAATTGTACTATTTACTATGGTAACTCCATGGTATAATAATATACTCCGCCTGGTACTCTCTTCCGACCACGTGACTGACACAAGCCGACGTCATCATGCAATAGCGCTAAGGTCAAGTGAGGTAAATGCAACTATGGGGTTATTGCGTCTCTCCGTTCTTTCTCGAATACGATTGGTCGAAACGCCTTCTACTATGCAACGTTTCATGCCTGAGCTACTTGGAAATGAAACGTTGCATAGTAGAGGGCGTTTCTACCAATCGTATTCGAGAAAGAACGGAGAGACGCAATAACCCCATAGTTGCATTTACCTCACTTGACCTTATATAAAGTGGCAATGTTATTGTGACGTAGGCTTGTGTCACTCTGGGAAGAGAAGACCATGTTTTATTAGACTATGGGTAACTCCAGGTTTAAACGATTAACCCCGGGCTAGTTAATGGTGCAAGTGGCCCTTAGAGTCATACCAAGATAACGCTGCAGCGATTTTTATAGAACAGATGTGCAAGTGTTATTTTAAACGTAAAACTTCTATGTAACTGTGATGTTTAAATAACACTTGCACGTGTGTGCTATAAAACTCGCTGCAGAGTTATCTTGGACTTACTCTATGTACAATTTTTGTACAAAAAAAAGAAGAAACTTACAATACATAGTAAGATGGCATTTATTCATTAGCAGTTCATAAACAAACATTATTTCTTTAAAAATTGTTATCGAGCGAATCTATCTTGACCGGTGGAGACATCATTAAATCCCCCGGAAAAAAGAAACTGTCCCTGATGGTGTCGTCGTTCAAGTATACAGCGCTATCTATCGGCCAGTAACACTATCTCACCTGTTTACTCCTCATATGGCTCAGTTTCCCCTCATGCACGGTAGGGTGCGCGCAGTACAGGTAAAGCTTTGGATTCCTCCGAAAACGGTGCCGTCATACGACGGCCGCTATATAGCGGTGAATGACGTCACTAGAACGTTGTCTATGTAAACAAGATGGCGCGGAAACCGCCGTTACACGCCGTTGATTGTCAACGTAACGTAAAAAAGCGGTGCCGTCATTTGGATGACGGCCGTCATGACGGTTTTATTAGATAGCGGTGAAGCCATTTTGAATAAATGACACGAGATTTGAATAAATGATTCCGTACTACGATTATTTTCCTCTTCTGATGATATTTCATCCTCCAAGTAAATTATAGATTGTCAAGCAAATTTTGTCAGTAGAAAAAGGCGCGAAATTCAAATTTTCTATGGGACGATATCCCTTCGCGTCTACATTTTTCAAATTTGCCGCTTTGACCTTGGTGGCTGACGGTGTTTTATGACGCCGTGGTATTTTCCATATGTCATCACCGTAAAGACGGCCGTCTTTTGCGGCCGTTATATGACGGCACCGCTTTCGGAGGAATCCAAAGCTTAAGCCGTGATGGCCGATGGTGTCGTCGTTCAAGTATACAGCGTCATCTATCGGCCAGTAACACTATCTCACCTGTTTACTCCTCATATGGCTCAGTTTCCCCTCATGCACGGTAGGCTGCGCGCAGTACAGGTAGGCCGTGATGGCCGATGGTCTCGTCGTTCAAATATACAACGCCATCTATCGGCCAGTAACACCATCTAACCTGTTTACTCCTCATATGGCTCAGTTTCCCCTCATGCACGGTAGGCTGCGCGCAGTACAGGTAGGCCGTGATGGCCGATGGTCTCGTCGTTCAAATATACAACGCCATCTATCGGCCAGTAACACCATCTCACCTGTTTACTCCTCATATGGCTCAGTTTCCCCTCATGCACGGTAGGCTGCGCGCAGTACAGGTAGGCCGTGATGGCCGATGGTCTCGTCGTTCAAATATACAACGCCATCTATCGGCCAGTAACACCATCTAACCTGTTTACTCCTCATATGGCTCAGTTTCCCCTCATGCACGGTAGGGTGCGCGCAGTACAGGTAGGCCGTGATGGCCGATGGTCTCGTCGTTCAAATATACAACGCCATCTATCGGCCAGTAACACCATCTCACCTGTTTACTCCTCATATGGCTCAGTTTCCCCTCATGCACGGTAGGGTGCGCGCAGTACAGATAGGCCGTGATGGCGAACTTCAGGAAGCTGTCTCCGATGGTCTCGAGCCGTTCTAGATTGATCCCATCGTTCGCGTTGGACATCGTCAGCGCCTGATAAAAACACATTCATATAGGCTCGGTTAAAAATTAATATATATATTTTATAACAACAAAAAAATATACATAAACTATACAGGGTCAAGCAAATCTTGTCAATAGAAAAAAACCGGCCAAGTGCGAGTCGGACTCGCGCACGGAGGGTTCCGCACCATCAACAAAAAATAGAGCAAAACAAGCAAATAAACGGTCACCCATCCAAGTACTGACCCCGCCCGACGT